>NW_028186457.1:3551005-3787716 GCF_003343005.1 Rhea americana
ACTTGTTTCTACAGATGAAAAGGTGTTTAAAGGTATTTTGAAATCTGAAAATGAGCACACCTAAAGAACTGCGAAGTGCGAATGGCAAAATAAACCATATTTAAGATGCATCATTTTACAAAATGTATCATAACATACAAGATGTATCATTTTACTGCTCATAAACCAATCTCATGGTATTTCTGATGTCTGCCATATCAACGCAAGACATCAACACTGCTTTCACTAGATGGAGAGACTCATAAAGAAAGAAAAGTAAATGAACTAATAGTGTTACAATGGTGATACGAAGATATAACTAGCCAACAGAATAGTAATGAAAGAGGTAGAAAAGTCTTCCTGCTCGGCCACACATGTAGACTTTTTCCCCCAAACAAGAAAGTAACTTCGAAATGAATCTTAAAATGAATGGGGTCAGGAGAATAGTTCATCTTACTCCATTCCTATTTCTCAATATAATGTGCTGTTCCTCCAGTAGATGAGCAGTATTTATTCTAAATACAACTCAGGTTTATCATAAGAACAGATTGTTTTGCTGCAGATCTTTGCCAGCTAGCTTCTTGGTGGTGAAGATGAATCAGCCCATAATACCTGAAGATTTTCCTTGCATTTGTTTTATTGACAAATACTTTTTTAAAGGACAGAACAATGGGTGAAATCAATTCACACTCATGACAATCCTCATGACAGGAGGATGGGCATCAGCCATTAATCTCTCCTTGTGACAGCCAAGAACTACGCAAAATGAATTTAGAAAGGAAAAAGAAATGCCAAAGGGAACATAAAAGGAGATCAAGTTCATAGCAAATGACAACAGAGCAGACAGAAGACCGGATGTTACCTCACTTCTGTGTGTTGGGTTTATATTGCTGCAGCTGATTAAGACAGCTCCGATCCAGAATCCATAGCAAAGCGTTTATGTAATACTGTGCCCAAGTTGGTATGCCCCATCTCAGTCAAATATTCTCACTGCAGTTGAAGTCCCTTCTGAGGGTGATGCAAAATTTGATTCAGGCTACAGATGTTCACTCATTAAGTATTTCTTACACAGCTGAAGCCATGTGAGTAGATGATCTTGCCAAAGAAGTTTAACAACAGACTCAACCCCTTTTCAATCTGCCCACAAGACCAGAAGATCAGAAGAAGGACACATTAATGGACACTGGAAAAGCAATCAAGGTACAGGAGATGAAATCAGTAGAGAACCCAAATGMTAAAACTGCCACAGCCATGGCATGACTGATTGTCTCAAGGGCAGAGAGACAGAGAAACTTATTCCAACTCTGATACTCCTTGAGACCTGTCCAGGGAGAGGTTAAGATTCTTAATTTCATTATTTAGGTTGATGTGGTCTCCACAGATTTCCCTGGTGAAGCCTGTGTAACCCAAAGATACAGAATAAAATAAACCCAAAACAAACAGCAATGCTCATTTTAGCAAAACTATTAGCAAGCTGAAAGCTAAACATTGCGCAAAGTTTGGTGGCTACATGACATTTGTAAGAGATAAGCTGAAACAATCATTAATCTGCTACTTTCAAAATTTTGGCCTGTATTTCCTATATTTAATAGCAGAGTTTGTTCATTACTCCTTTCACTTTAATGAACAATGCTGTCATTTTCAGGCACAAGGCTTTAATTTGTAGCACACATAGGAAAAGATACATATATATATACACATTTATCTCACTAATACCTGGAGCAGTTACATCTTCAGCTAAGCAATCCAACCATTGATTAAAACCCATTAACTGCCAAAATAAGCATGGTAGGACTATACATAGATGTCAAGTGCCTTCAAACAGCAGCTATCAGTAACTAGTAACGCTTTCAGGTAAAGCCTTTCCACAGTTCAGAGTATGACAGACTTTATAGTCTTGAAAAAGATGACTGTTGCTTTGGTAGAYTGAAGTGCTTAAATCGTCTCTCACTTTTAAGTTCTATGAGTTTTTTCAAAGTAACATATGAGAYGTCTGCTATCTTCTGTACTGCCTAACTTATTGAGCTTTGGAATGAAGCAAATAAGATACTAATGAAAAAGCAAATAATGTAAGCCCAACTGCCCCACCCACAGCTTCTAAGGAAATGTATTAATTTCTTATCATTCCTCACCAACTCTCACTTTTGAAGGGTCCAGTCTTTCAGCGGTATAAATCAAAAAAGCTCCATTAGCTTCAGTACAGTTATGCTAATTTACAGCACTATCTGTTCCTCTATTTTATATTTCTCCAAGTGTATGAAGCATCTAGAAATGTTGGTATTACTTTACC
The DNA here is from genome assembly GCF_003343005.1 of Rhea americana. NCBI lineage: Eukaryota > Metazoa > Chordata > Aves > Rheiformes > Rheidae > Rhea > Rhea americana. Next base: position 3,553,275 of record NW_028186457.1, read on the forward strand.
ATCAACTCATTATTTATCATGTATCTACACTGAGCTGTCTTTTTCATCTATCAGTCTTTAAATATTCTRAGTCTTTATCTTCCCACACTCTTCCCTGTTATTTACCTTTCCTCTYACACCTGCAACTAGCTGCACTTTCTTGTTATCCATACTCTAATTTTCCAGACCAAGTATCTACACCAGTATTACAACTGCTCCAGATGTTTAACACACACAAAATCAAATTAATTTTATTAGCCAAAAATTGGATTTCTATAAACTTAATTAGCCTGTCYTACTAATATGCCTCTGCTCCAGCAGCTCAGTTCCTTTTGTTAGACAAAGACTGTATCACTATCAGGAAACACCAAATGTTGAGAGATCAATGGTCCCACCAGTCCAGTACACTATGTCTGATGGTGACCAGTACCATCGAAGTCAGTAAACGAACAAAATGCCTATCAGGTTGACAGAAGTCTAAGTCATCAAATAGAGGGATCAGACCATTTCTGACCCAATATTGCTTTTATCTTTCTGCAATCTATGAACTGGAGATACACAATAATGTTTGATATTACAGTATCAGCAGTCTATTTCCATTTGCCATATCAACCTTAAGATACGTTAATCCTTAAAGCTCAGCCTAAAAAAACACCTTGTAAGTAGAGTAGATGTAGGGTCTCCCAGAACCAGGTGATGCACAGAGGGTTTTACTCAGAGAGATAGTTAGGCAGAAACACTCAGACAAGTCCGCAAGCATTTAGAGGAAGTAAGTGGTGGAACCCAGAGGTGGCCTTGGTCTGAAGGATTTAATGCCTGCACAATGCTCCTCTGCCATGTTCCTTTATGACCAGCAGATCYCAGCAACTCTCCCAGTATACTCTAATATACTAGTTTCTCTTTCAGCTGCAGCGTACTCCTCACATTCCTCCAAAACACGAATCAGATTCTATACTTACACRTCTATGGACGTCAGACTAGAGATGCTTTTTGAAGCACATTTGCAGTGATCTGTTGTAGCTGGATAATTACTATTATTTTATCTCCTAGCTGGCAGGGGTCCCTTATCTCCCAAATGACAGAATCCTTTTTGTTGTGCAAGTCACAGTAGTTTGGTCCTAGTTTGCTTCACTAGAAGACTGCTGCATTTCCCCTCAACCTCCAAATGGCGAAAGCCAAATTTCATCACTCCGGTACTTCAGTTGCTGCCCGAGAAATAGCTGCAGTAAAGTGAGAGGAAAAAAGGAAAAAAAAACAAAAAAAGCAAAACTCTACAGCTATCATTTTTACTGATAATCCTGTTAAGCTTTGAGACAGATGCATACACACACAAGTATTTGCCTATCCTGTAAGTTTTACTTTCTACTGTAAATTTAATGCTTCTCCTCCCATCACCACTCTCCCTTCTGGGAGTGCCAATGTAGCATATACTAACTGAAATTATAAAGCTTAACAGAACAATTGCTGGCATTTCTTTCTAGGCAGTGCAAAATAAACTTTTCTGTTTTTCTAGGAAGGAAAGAGAAAATGTAAAGCATTCTCCTCTTCCACTAATAGYTGACTGCAAATAATGTTCACTTCATGCCAAACCAGTCAGCTAAACCACAGAACAAAGACAAGTTTTCCCAGGCCTCATAGTATACCAGATGGTTGTGTTTTAAACAGACCTAGCTAACCTAAAAGCAAATTACCATGTGTTTAATGGGGACAAACAAGGAACAAGAGTTTAGGAGCCAAATATGRGGTAATGCAACTGTAAAAGAAGTCTGCAACGACTTAGGCAAGATTGAGGCATTTAACCACTTAACACTATGTATTGTGGTGCCTAACTCCCAGGCATTGGGCTCTCGAGCTCATGCAACTTTCATGCATCCTGTACTTAATAGCCAATATTATGAAAATATCTTCATACAAAAAACTCCATCTCCCCAGTAAGCATGGAAATTACTGCTTTACTCAGAGCTGCAGGTAGTTATCCTGCAGGCAGGGGCAAAACAGCCTCGACTCTCGCACAGACATGCCCCTCAGCAAACGCCTTCCCCACCCGGCTCCCCAGCCTCACCTCCGCCCGCACCGCTCCGCCTCTGCGGCCCTTGCTGCCTACCTCGGATCCGCCACGCCACCGCCCCCGCGTGTCTCCTCCCTCCGCTTCACCACTGCCACTGGGGCGGCCCGGACGGGCCCGTCTCTCCTGCGCAAGCCCCCCCGCTTCCCCGCCCCGGCGGCAGCGGCGCCCRCACCCCGAAGCACCTCGGCCCGGGCGGCGGCCCCGCGCGCGCCCCGCTGATTGGCTGCGGCTTGCGGCCGTTACGGCCGTTACGGGACCGGCCGGGACCGGCCCCGGGCTGCTGCGGCGATGGTTACACCCGCGGTGCGCGGGTGTAGGTCAAGGCCAGACTGGCCATGAATCTCCTAATTTCCGAATCTTCTCTCACAGTCACAGCAACCGCTTTTCTGAAATGAGGCTGGTGACTTGGGCTGCTCTTTGAACACGGGTGCCTACAAATTTGCTTCAAATGACGGTACAGATGTAATTTCTTCTGGCTGTAGTATTAGGAGACTCTACCTTCAAAAATTCATGGAGGTCACACCATCAACTCTCCTTCCACTAAAGGTTTCAATAAGAAGTATTCTCTTCAAACGACTTTTTTTTTTTTTTTTTTTTTTTTTCCCCCGGACTGTGGCACATAACGTCCGTCCATCTTGTGGAAGCTGATTTGCAGCAAATCGTGCATGATCCTTTGGCAATGCAGTGGCAGAGAATTCAACAGCAAATAGAGACACCAGGAGCCCAGTTCATGGCTCCAAAAAAAGTTTGTTTGTGTCCAACAGCTACTGGAGATCCTGAAGGGAGACATTTAAGCTGATAATATCGGTGGTTATACAGGTCATTTTGATACAGCACATGCTCATGTTCCAGGGCTCTTCCTGGCCCAACCGATTGATTTACCCCCAGAGAAGTAGTTTCAGGAGGAAAGTCAGATAGTTCTTGAACTTCAGATAACCAAAAGYCACAGGAAATCATCTGTTACCCCTACTTTTTTTTTTTTTTTCCCCTGGTAGAGTCCAGCGCACAAAGTGTGCAGCATGGTCTGCAAATGCCTGCCACATCAAGTGACATGGATGGTATGGACGCACTAAAAGAGACACTCTTGGATGGTGTGGGCAGTCAGCCAAGTGTAGCTGTGAGATACGTACACTGCCAAAGACCACTGCATGGCATAGTCTTTTACAGCTTTGCATGGAAAATAAGTTTTCATTATTGTGGGTATTTCAAAGTAAAATGTGGAAAACTCTGGAATTTAGGTAACAGCTAAGCAAGACTTTCCTGGATGCCAGTTTTAAATTTGTATGTCTAAATTCTACCTCAGTTCTGCTTCAGAAGTCAGGGTCCTAAATGCCAGTAAATTGAAGCTTGAAACTACACTGAGCCTTGAAAAGAGTTTTCTTAAAGTATTAAGGCTGTAATTTTAGCACACACAAAAATTGCATAATGTAAAATTATTTAAAGAGTTTCCATTTCCGTAAGGAGCTTGAGAATTAAATTCATCAGTATCTGTTCATTGGCAAAGAAAAATAGACAATACACCTTTTACCCATTTGGACTGAATTCCTCTTCTCTGCCACTTACGCAGTACTTAAGGGCTGATCCAATGCGTATTAAAGTCAATGACAAAACTCCAACTGATTCTGAATARAGCAAAACTACGTCCAGAAGTTCCTGGAGATTTCTTCTGCTTAGGTGAACAAATAAAGTGCACTGCAAGCGAAGTGCTGTCAGCACACAAGGCAGTGGTAAAGCACTAACTGTTAAGCTTGTTAATGCATGTTACTCCTCTGACTGACAGCGATCAGCCATCCTCTGCAGCAGTTGGCAAATTTAAAATGACACTAAATTTAGATTGCTTCTGAGACCTGGGAAGCCATTTTGTCCTCTCTACTAAAGCATTTCTTCTCAGTTGTTTGCTTAGGTAAAAATCTCCCTCTGGTAATCCAAAAAGAGAGAAATATGCATCTATTCCTGCAATCTAAGCACTTACATGTGCATTCAACTATGAGGAATTTTTAGGGAGACTATTCACGTTGTGCTAAAAGCCAGCAGTGTAGTTAGGATTAGGATAATGGCTTACATATACTCACCTTGAAAATACAATTGTCAAAATGCGTTTCTAATCATGTTCCATTTTAGAGCACACAGACATACCAGAAGGAAAACATTGGACTATCCTGAGGACATCTCCCCTTTGGTTGTGCTGACATTTCATATAGTAAAAGTAATTAAAAGAACTAAGAGTGCTTTATTTTTTTCTAAAATCAAATATTTTCTCTTTCTCCTATAATTACATGGGATTCCTCTCATTAGGCAAAGTTGCCTAAAGTTGTAGTTGAAGTGTATGTGAAGCAGAATGATGAAGAAAACAAGTACATATACTGCAAGTATTTATTTCTTGAAATCCTGGCACAATGCAGTGTTAATGTATTACAGAAGAGCTGTCAATATGAGGAGTATTGACTGGAAGGGTAAAGCACCAGGTAATTCGGCAGAAATTGTAGGAAGCTCCATTCATTCCCATGTTGCTCACTCATGAACAGTCACTGCAGCTGGTAAAATGTAAGTGGGAGGAGAAAGCATCTGTGCAATAATGATTGAGAGGACAAAAAGTGCCCTAGGATAAATTCTGCATTGGATCGATGCTGGCACTGTTCAACTGTACTAGAGGAGGGAAGAGAAGGAGGATTTGAGAACCACTTGYTGTATAGCATCCAAAGGGACTAGTACTCAAAAAGCAACGATGAATCAATAACAGCAAACATCCTTATGACAGACCATAGGATCATATTTTTGTTGTCAGAGAAATTCCTTGGATGGGTAAACCTGTGGAACTGGAAGCATTACTGAGAAAAATGTGAGCCGTGAAAGACAAGACAGAATCATAAATTAGACAGGAGATTGTAGAAGTAAATGTGCCCTCAAAACTGCCACTGTGACTAATTCTGCATTATAAGTACATAATGCAAAGACTGTCTTTATTAGATGACTGAGTTTGGCATCATGAACCAGCAGGAATTTTAGTTGCGACATAAAAAACAGAGAGCATGCAATGAATTTTAAAAGCCGCTGTACAGTACAGGACCAATCTGTAACAAGGTAACTGAAGTACTGGCACCATTCTCTGATCAACAGCTGAAGTAGGCAGAAGAACCATTTGATGCCATTACGTACAGCAACAGGTAAGCAGGAAGGAAGGGTAGGCTTTTAAACAGCACTCTAGATTTGGACAACCTAGGCTTTATTTCTGCTTCTGGCTGTAGTCAAGGAGAAATCTCTCTTCTCAGTTCTGTTTCTTAYAGAATTGCTTCTGTGTCAAAGTCCAAACTCTGGTCTGCTGAGGTTCTTCAGGGTGCAGTTTGTGTTAAACTTACCATGGTGGAGCACTTCCTGAACCTTTTAGAAGAAGTTACAGGACTACAAATTTAGAAGTGTTTGCTCAGTTTTTTTGTTGTTGAACAGGTCAACTAAAAAGGCAACATATTTAGCCCTTTCTTTCTGAGAGACTGTAGTAGGAAGAAATACCATAAATGAAGCAAGAAGTACTGTGTTTTTTGTTTGCTCATTTTCTGTAGATTCTCTRTCTTGAAATTTATGAAATAATTGGCATAATCAAATACCATAGATACTCAGCTATCAAACAAACACAGCAGTTATACACATTAAAGCATAGAAGGATAGAACACATTTCACAGTAAAATATCCAGAGCTATCTGGGTTTTTTGATCTCTCTTCTCACCATACTCAACAAATGCAAACTGAAATTCTTATCTGAACTGTTTGAGTCAGCAAGTTTTGCTAGAAATCAATGCAGATTTTCTGGTCAGTCTTGCTATCTGATGTACTAGCAATGCTTTAACAGACTTTAGAGGTTTGAGGGGGTGGTAGTTTATGGAGTTTGGAGAGATTTTTTGCTAAACTATTGAATGAGAAAAACAAGAGAAAAGAGGGAGGAGAGAGTCATAATGGCACTTTCCAAAAGGCTTTTGAGATTTTATTACATGCAGTTTTTAAATCATTTTCTATTAAATCATGTGTCCCAGCATTCAAGAGCCATGGCTCTTGAACAGGACATTAGTGTGAAGTAACGCTGTATCTCAAGGAAACTACGCGATTAACATAGTTGTGTTCATATGGGTGGTAGGTTTGCTTTAGCCGGTAGCAACTGGATTTCTAGAAGTATTATTTTTGTGGCCAGAGAGATCAAAGTTTATGCCAGCTTGTTTGGTGTATTTCTGAAGCCACTTTTAATTATTCTTCCACAGGGAACAGTTTTGTTTATTATCCATTAGTTGCCTTTTACCTTGTTAAGCTTCCTTTGATCCCCTGAATAGAAGTTTTTAAAGCCATCGGTTTAAGAATTTTAAATTTGTACAGGTAGTGGATTTAGTGTTGGTGAAGTATCAAGACTGAAAGCCCTGGAGATTAAGTTGTCTGTTATTTGTATTGTAGCAATATGWGAAAGCATGATGCAGAACCAGGTTTCAGTAGGGCAGACAGACTGCAGCAGATGGTCTCTGCCCTGGAGGACTTACAATTTGAATAGACCAGCCAGGCAGATGGGGGCAAAGGATGTGGAGTCACAAGGTACTGAAGAACTCGCTCACTAAGAGAATACAACCTTTCCAAATTTGGTGCACCTTTCTCCACACCTATGTAACTGAGCTATTTAACACAATAGACATATGACAGTTCAAATACATCATCACTGGTTCTTCAACTTCCAGCGTAATGATCACCTCTTCCAGCTCCCTATGTGTAACTCCTCTGCTGAATTCTCAACAAGACATTGTTATAGGTGCTAATTATTTTACTGGATCTTGCAGTTTGGAAAGTCTCAACTCTGAACTGTCGTTCTGTCATTTGCTAACATATTGCTGACTAACATACTGTGGATTCTGAAGCCACTGTTGAAACAGCTGGTATAATTGTAATCACCATTCATTTTTTAAAGTGTCTGTTAGCTAAAGAGTTTATGCGCTGGCATTGTCATATTAAAGCAGAACACATATTTGCTGGCTTTGATTAATAATTAACTTCTAGGTTTTGTTTTATGAGCTCCGTGTGGCATATCATTGGCGATACATACTGTACCTGTACTTTTCAGAAGCGTGCAAATGGCTAATTGTAGTGCTCTTACTTGTGGTACTCATGTGTTACAACAAACAGCACTCATGGCTTAAGGTCTACAAAAGGGCRCTTGCTCCTTATAGTTTCTTTGACTCTACTCTGATTTCTTAGAAATTAGTTCATGTGTGTGAGAGAGTAGTTAGTTGTGCACTGCTCATGAAAGTGATTTGTGCCATGTGCTCAAAGTGAGGAGAAGAGCGATTCCAGAAAGCTGCCATTTCACACTGGTGTTTCTATTAAACAAAGCAATATCTTGTCCATCCTGAGGGCTTATGACTACCTTGGCATTGAGTCTGAGTGACCATAGTGGCAGTTAGAGTATATGTACAAGGACAGCAAAATTGAGTGAAAATGAAGGTTTCCCAAACTCATTTTTTCTTTGGCAAATGGACTCTCTGGTCTCAGAGCTCCTCCTCTGGCAGTTGCTTGGCAGGGATATCAGTTACAACTGAGAAAAATAATTAACATATTTGCTACAGGATCTCAACCGACAAAAAGCCCTATTCTATAGCACTACTAGCAGCACAAACTACTTTTCTTTCCGCTAGCATGCAACAATACATCTTTCTTTCCAATGCCACCTCATGACCACCCAAAATTCATTTTCAATGTTAGCAGCAGCCAGGCTTGATAGTTCCTGACAGTGTTCAGTCAGGCCACCCTCAGAAGGGAACACTCTCCATGCCTTTTCATATGAGAATCTCAGCTACCTGTTGAGCATGAATGCTAATTGATTAAGCCTCTTAATATCACCACCCAGAAGCAAGATACAAGGTTTGCTTTGCCTGCTGTGGGAATATTCCTGTCTCTGGGTAGAAAACACCTGGTGTTTAACAGGACTCAGTAAAGCATGTATCCTCCACCAGTAAGATTTGTAAGAGGCTGAGATAAAATAGAACTAGGATTTTCAAAAATGTCTGTTGTCAATAYCTCTAGTCATATGAAAAGCACTCATAGCCATAGGTGCTTGCCGTGTGATTTTTACATTTCCATTTCCACAAAACCTAGCACTTTTAAGACCCCATGACTCCAGTATCTGTAAGCACAATACACTATTGATGAATGTAAGGGTGTTTTTCATAGCTTGCTTGGGGAATAGTACCACATGTCTATGTTTTTTTGACATTGGAGAAATGAGAATTGTGTTCTCTGTGCATTCTACAGTGCAAATGTGTCATGGCCCTGCATGTATTTGCCCTTGTCTCAGAGTTTTGTTGGCTGAGTTAAGGAGTTAAGGTGTCTGAGTCCAGTGTCAGCTCTTTCTCTGATAACAGCTATTGTGAAGAAAAGTAGAGGAGAGGGCTCTTTCCTTAAGAGCTGCTTGTAAGCTGAGGCTTTAGTACTGGCCCCCACCTGTGCTATGTCACAGCTATGTGGCAGCTACATCTGCACCTGGTCTCACACCTCTGCAATTCTGGTCCTTACCTTGACCTGCTGATTGGGCTTCCCAATCTGACCTCAGACCTGCCTTCTCACTCCAGACTGGCCAAGTGATCGCTGAACTGTGTCTGAGCCTGATCACTGTCTCTTGACAAATCCTGACTCTGACTTGCCACTCAGCATCCTGGCTCCTTGTCAGTGAGGCCACTGCTCTCAACAGCTTTATTACTGTGCTCAGCTCCTGACTTGCCTTCCCTTGCAGAGCAGCCAGCCTTTGCTGCTCCTTGATGACATCTTCCACCACAGTGACTCAGAGGGGTATATCACTGCACAGCACAATTCCTGCCTCGTGTGTGCACTCAAGTTACCTTCCACAGGATATATCCAGTGCATGCAGCTGGAGATCTGGGACAAGCCATCAAAGTGTTCATCCACCCTTAAGTACAGATTCAGCTGCGTCTCCAGAGGTGCAGGCCATGAGGCAAACAGTAGGACTGTGTTACTCTGCAGCCTTTACCATGTTTTCTAGTGAGGGGTTGCTGGTAACAGCAACATGACATCCACAAACTGTTTTGAGAGATTCCATAGTGGGATGATCCAAAAAGATTGGCAAGTGCTGACCTACTTGTTCAGCTAATCTGTTTCTGGTTACTAATGTTGATGGAGTCACCTGTGGTTTTTGGTGACCCCTTGCCTTGCCTCCATTTAGGAAGGACATTGCACCTAAAAGCATGGTCATAAGTCACAGGGAGGAAAATAATGCGTGTCATTTGCTGATTAGCTGTCTGGTGGCGTAGTATACCTTAGAAGTAGAAGACATCTGTGAAAACAGACAGCAATCGTTTACACACTTAAGTTGTGTATTCATAGCATTATATTGGCTCCTTTCTGAGATTAATTTCAGCCTAATATCTTAATATTTTAAAGGGAAAAATTTTGTGGTAGGGTGCCATGACATTGATACTTAAGTCAAGTGGCACTGATGCTTCAGTTTGCTGGTAGATATACTGGAGTCAGAGGCTAGAAATGTGTCACTCCTTTCGAGGTCTAGCCAAGATCTATCAGAATCCTTTGTAACAGTGAGCATTTTAAGGCATCCATGAATTAAACATTCAGTAGACATTAATGGATCAGTGTCATCTTAATCACCAATTTATCTCTAATTAGAAATTAAAATATGCAAAATAAATGGCATGTAATAGAAGTGTAATTGGTCATTCAGGGTGAAAAATGATGTTGGAAATGTAGATATAATACTCTTTTTTTTTAAAGTAGTTTTCTCATGACTAATGAGACACTCCAAATTTTATTACCTCTATGCAGTAAGTATCCACATTATCCATGACATGGACAGCTTTAATGCCAATAATGTATAATTGTATTTGCCATAGAATAATGGACCAAGATCAGTTGGCATATAGTGCATGAACATGATTCCACATCTGATGTCTTCTCTTCTCAGAACACTTATCTTTATTAATAATGTATGGCATTATATTTTGGGGATTACCTAGCACACATGTAAGATGCAATGCTCTGCTCAGTACAGAATTCTTTGTGAGTCAAGCACCAGCCATGTGTAGAGACAGGAGAGGAACACTGAACTAAGGGAACTGATGTGGTGAAAATATGAACCACTCCACCATCTTATCCTGAGAATTCTGTCAGGAGATGACCAAGCTCATATTAGTGAGAAATTTTATTTTGTGGGGTCACACATATTATCATTATATCTTCAGTAAACAGAAAGCTTGTCCTTGGTCTTTTTACTTGTACATATAAGCACTGTATGTACCCACCCAGTAGAGGAATCTGTGAATACTTATTTATTTATTTGAACAGGTAATTTTTTTCTGTCTTCTACATCAGAAAAAAGCTTTTGCAATGTTTTTGTGAAATCTCTCAAAATTCCATCACCACTTTCCAAATTTCTCTGGAATTACTCCACTCAAGTAGCAAAAGAAGAAGCATCTGTTCTGCTTTGTCACTTCTTCCAAACAGCAAATAAACTGCAAGCACATTCCCTATCCACAAACACTGTATTTTCAAGGTGGCATAGGTGTTTTTAAGAACATTGTCTCATTCTGCGACAAAACCTCGCATCCGATCTGTTGCTTAGAACACATTTTATTAACTAGTATCTTTTGTTCAGTTTGTTCGGGGATCTGATCAAAGGTCTTGCCTGGTTTCCCAAAGACACTTAGGACCACTGCAATAGCTATTTGAAAGAACAACTTGTAGTAGTGGGTTTGACCTGACAAAGAATTGATGACCACCTGCAGAGACACCTTAGCAAACACACAGTGCAGTAAAATGCAGCAGTAGCTTTACGTCACTAATGCTAGTTGCATTTCTCCTAATTTCTTTTCATTCATCCTCTGTGATTTCTCACAGTGACCATAGTAGACATAACTGTCCATGCATACTCTGAAAAGTCAGTAATTTAAGCCAGTAATAATTCAATTCATGCATCTTCATCCCACACCTAATACCTGATTATCCATCCCCACAACCACATTCATTCAAGCTTAATTATTCTTAAGCATGTAAATAGTCCTGTTGCAATCAATCTGATTATTCATGTGTTTTAATTAAAGACATAAGTGATTGCAAGATCCCAGTCTTTGTGAGTCATAGTAGTAGTCATACAACTACTACTTTTGTTTGTCTCAAATACTTTAACGATAGCCTTTTAGGTCAGGAAGTAAGTACATACACAGACAACCTATATCAGCAAGTTCCATGGGACCCTGACCTACACTGAGTGTCATTGTAATAGAGAATCTGTCCCTTTTATAATTTTTTATATCATATTTTCACAATACTGTTTCGCAATACGTTTCATTTGGCAAGCAACTACAGTTTTTTGCTAATTGTTAGTGATAGTGATGACTGATCTGTGTTACTGTAGATTGTCCCACAGTGGTATCCTAGTAAAGATCTGCCCTGTTTGTGGTTTAGGAAAATTATCGCAAGAATGGAAAATGGTCAGTGAGCTGAAAYTGTAAGTGGGAATTTTCTTTGTTTCTTAGAGTAACTCTCTGAAAATCCAAAGAAACCAATTTTTCATCTCCAAATTTTCATGTTACTTTCAGAGAAATTAAAATGATCATTTGAAGAGCTAACTCTAATTGTTTTCTAGACTGATTTTTTTCTTTTGTTCTTCTTCTGAAGACATCCTCAATAAAGTAATGCTGGAAGTTTCCATATTAAACCAGATTATTAATGAAATTGTTGTGGGGCAAGGGAGCAATGACATAACAAAATATGACCTAAATTGTTAGGCTAGTCAAGTCAGACCTACAGAGAGATTTAGCAAGAGCAAATCGGTGGACAACATGATGGCGGATAAAGACTATCTGCACAATATGCAGTGGAGTAGAAAATATGACTTTCACATACCAATATAGMTCTTTATATTAATTTTGGCAAGCTGGCATAAGATCTGGCAATCTTTTTGCATAGTTCACCCTAGGTTTTTTGTTTGCTTGTTTAATTGGATGAAATCTAATATGAAAAATATGATACAATAGTATAAATCAATAGTAACGTTATGTGCAGCATCTCAGATCAAAAGAAATTCTGTAGTGTTAAAGCAGATCCAGAGAAAGAAGATCAGAATTATATGGTCATGAAAACTCCCCTACAAAGGAAATTTGAAAAGACTGGGCATCTTTAACTTCAGAAAATGAATAAAGCAGCCTCCAAAAAGCATATGCAATTATACACAATACAGAGCAWCTACACTCAGAGGTTCTCTCTGTCAGTGTAAGACAAAAGAGTGAGTCATTTAAATTTGAAGGGAGCAACTGTGAAAAGGGAACATATTTTGTTAAAGGAAGACGCATTTTACATGAAAAGAAAAATTCTTCACTTTTACTGAATAGTTAAACAATGAAACTCATTGCTACAGGATTTTAGCGATACAAAGTAGAGCTCTGCTTGAGAAAGAAATAGCTATTTATTCTGATAAAAATATCCAGAACTAATGAATAAAATAAAATAAAAAAGCTAGAAGCACCTCACCTCGTGTTTCAGGGTTAAATCAATTCTAAGGCAGTAGTGATTAGGATGGCTGCAAACTATTCCACATCTGCCAACTGTAAGATCTCTCATACCTTCCTTTTTAACACCCAGGGCTGCCCACTGCCAGCCAAGAGACTGATTCACAGTTCCCAGCTATCTTTATGTTGCAGATATTCTTATCACACATTTGCTTCAAACCACTGCCATCACAGAAAATGTTTGATGAAAGAAAATCTTTGCTTTTTGTTGCTTGGAGAAAATAGAAGTTAAAGGAAGAAAAATCTCAGGTGAATAGAATTTCTTGATATCCTCTTTATTACTGGTTATTCTACACTAGCTTTTAGAAGGTTTTCAGGAAGAGTTAGGAGGGAAAAGAGTATTCTTTTGCTCTTTTGGGCAAAAGAATACATATTTGGGGGAAGCCACTGACTAAATTCTTGGTATCCCCTGCAGTGTGGTAAGTGCAACTCTCATGCCCTGGAAGTGCCACACACAAAGTTCTCACTAAGATCTCGCTTGTCACCTGAGGTTAATTATCATCCAGTATTCTCACAAATTACAATCACTCTCCAAACAACTTTCAACATTCTTCTTGCAAACACTATTTAAGTGGTTCTGAGGTTTTGTATTATTCTGTTTATCTGCAATATTTACTTCATTCGGTTTCCTCCTCAAGCTATTTTGGCTGACATTTGAGTAACTCAGTAACATTTTGCCAGTGATACAGTATATTTATTGGCATATCAGGATAATAATATCCTTATTGTTCTTTCCAATGCAAAAGAACTAAGTGAAAAGAAAAATGAGCAATAGCAAAATTCTTTATTTAGAACATACGTATTTTTTATTTTAAGAAAATAATAACCAGTGGAAAAAAACTAAGTTAGGAAATAATGCATTCCCCTGAGTTATTTAGGAAAGCAACAACAGCAAGAGTGTTAAAGAGATGATATCATACAAATTGAGCTTTACATATTGAGAACATTCACATACAACTCTAAAACTTCCTGCATGCAGTTAAAGTGTGATGAAAATTAAGATATTGCCTTATAAATTAAACCAGCAACTGTTATACAAAACCATATGTCAACAGTATGTTAGGGCTGATTTCAGCTGATAAAAGTATAAAAAGGTGGAGGAAAAGAAAAACTCTTGCAACAGACTTGCAGGGGAAGGCTTCATGGCTGTCTCTGTGTACATTAGCCTTGACTATAGTGGTGTGGACTAATATGTGATCTGTGAGTAGTCTATCTGAAGGCCATATTCAAAGAAGAATAGTGACTATATATCCATCAACTATGCAGGGGGCTTTTTATACCTGTATGGAGAGGGAAGAGCTAATTATGAAAGTGGAGTAGTTTCCACTACCTAATAGCAGGTGACATTCCATGCTGAAGGCCTCTCCTAATCTGAAATTGGGTCAGCTAAGCTGGAAGAGAATCACACTCTAGCCCTAGCAGTTTTAATTTGTRCAGACCTAGAGAACCACAGCCAATAAAATGCTAGATCTAGAAAGGAAGAATAAAAAAGGCTACAAAGCTTACACCTTCAATTTCTGATAGACAAGTTAAACAGATCTTATTCTAAGAGCAATGGGRGATAAAATTCATCCAAGCCTTCTAGTGCCTGAAATAATTGAATAGACTGGAACAGACTTGAATAGACTTGAATATAGTTGGAAATGTGAGCAGAGGTTCAACTAATGGAAGGTCGGGGGGGTGCTGCTAATTGTTTAAGACATCCTCATTACTTGGTGTTTGACCCCATACAGGGAGCCCATACAGGCTCCAACTGCAGTGTGCTTAAGAAAGATATACTTTAGGAAAACTTGCGCCATTTTCTTTGCAGTAACCAGAGTAGTGACAGCAGTAGTAATTAATATCTATGTGCTTCACAAACAGGGAAATCAGATGCACAATTTGTCAAGAGTCTGTGTGTGTAATTTTTCCATTAACAATTCTGCAGACAGAGCATTGGTAATTGTGCCTGTGGTGAATCCCGATGAGGCATATTTGCCTGATGTTGTTGAAGAAGGGGGAAAATGAATATATGCATTTTAAATTTTTATGATTACATTTTTACTGAAGTGTGGGGGCCTGAAGTTTCATGACTATTTTAATGCAATTGGTTCCACTTAGAAGAGATGACATGTTGAAATGTGATGTGCTGAATGTTTCTCAGGTAATTGGAATTCAGTCAACAACTACACTGGGCATTGTCACAGGTTTTAAATAAAAAGGCTTATCTTCCTCTTTTATATTATGGGAAATGATGCATCATATTATACAACATCATGATCCTATATGACAGTCTCTCAAAAAAAATTTAAAAAGTTTACTTCACTCAGTGTACTCCTCCTGAATTTGGATCAAGCAGGCGCATTAAAGTGTATGCAATTTCCTGTGCAGTCAACACTTCGCAATTCCCTTGCCCACATAAATGGCTGCATTCATTCCTGATTTAATTCTGATGATTTCTATAGCATTTCTGTCCCCTCAAGGATGAATTTGAGCAACTGTTGTTACTCTCACTGTTTGTGAATCCTTTCCTAGAGCTGTTAGAAGGGAAAGAAAAGAAGCAAGGAAAGAAAAAGGGGCACTGTGGAAAAAAGTCGAGTATAACTTAAAAGAGTGGCTCAAACAGCTGAGGGGTTGTTATGGGATACACAAACTGACACCAATTCTTATACTAAATGAATTTCTTTCATATTAGAATAGAGAAACTAGAAATGAGATGTCCAACTGGGAAGAAAGAGGAAAGACACTGTTGTTACTGAAATCTTGATTCATGTTTCAAAATTCAAATCAAACTAAAGCAGACACCAAAGATTGAAGGTGAATTTTGGCATTTTCCACCATTTACTTTTTCTAGACAGGCAGCAGCTGTCTTTCTAAATACTCATCTGCATCTCAGAAATGAAGGTCCCAGGGTAGGATCCCACAGCTCTGGAAACAAGATAAACTCCATTCTGCCAGTATTCTAAAAGAGGATTTCCATGAATAATTGTCTTCAGTTAGGCTACTCAGGGAGTAAGGTATAACTTAATAAGACATTAGAAAGGGGCTTTAAGCCCACCACTGTTCCTTGCTTCATACATGTTTCTTTTGAAATGGGGAAACGGAGGGAAATAAGACTTTTGGGTAAGTCATAGAAGACCAGGAGTTGAGATGCTATTGAATGACTTTYAGAGTAATGCTTTAAATATAAAGTTAAGTTACTTCTGTCTAATAAAGACCAACCCCAGCTATAAACTTTGTCCTGATTTGGATCATTGCACCTGCAGCAAAATATCCATTGGCCTTTGTAAGTCTTCACATCTCTGCACTATGGGGTTTTTTCTACATTAATTTCTGTGTTCCAGAAATTAGGTGCTGAATTACATACACAGCCTAACTTAGATTCACATAGCCCACGTCTGAACACTAGCTGCTAACAAAAAGTTGTTAGCAGATGAAAGTGATTTCGTGGTTTGATGATGAGGGTGGCTTTGGGGACAAATACCTGCCTAAACTCTGTCACTGGAGATAAAAGTTTCTGCAGCAACTCCCAGACTGAAAAGACTGTGATAATCAAACAGTCCTTAAGGACTCTGTTTCATGTATCTCTAGAGCACTAGTTGCCTCTGCAGCTATTCAAGGCTACAGCTTTCCATGAAAGAATATAAAGCTGAGTGTGAGATCCTTGAATTGTATTAACCATCAGAGATTAGCCATCACTGGCTCAAGTGCAGCAGGTGCAGATACTTTACCTTGATTAAACGTCTGAGTCCTGGGCATCTGGAGCTGTAGGAAATCATTTCCTGTGTAAAACAGCTGAAAAATCGAATTATGTTCCTGGGTTCAGTATTTCTGTGCATTTGAACATGAAACAAGCAGGGAAAGTTTCTAGCTGAAGACAATATCCTTGGCACAAGTAGTAACCTGCTAAGGCACACAGTAACATGACAAAGGTATCAGAAGGTGCTGCCTGTGTTTGTGGTATTACTTAGCTGGCAAATGCAAAACAGCACCAACTCACCCACTCCCATCTCTCTCTCTCTCGCTTGCTTGCTTTTGATGCTTGAGAAGTTATTAATTAATTTTCTGAGCTTTCACTCTCCACCTTCACTCCTCTATATGAGGACAAAGAAATCTGAAAAGAGAGGCTTGGCACGGATTTGGGTAGGATGCCAAAATGAACACAAAGAATTTTTTTTGCCTTTTCATGGAGTGTATGTCATTAATCTTTGATGTTATGAGACTAATCTGTGTGTGAAACAGAAAACCCACTGACTGGTATTTCCCTGGAACAGATACTTTAAATGCAAAGTAACAAAGAGAAGCACTGTGCAAAACAGGTGATCTGGTGCCCTTCCAATAGGAATAGCATACAATTCGTAGTGCTCCTTAGTGGTTGGTCCAACCAAACAACATGCAATGAATCACCCGTACCTTAGGACCATATTCTCAACAAAGTCCATCATGAAATTGCTCAGCAATGCTTTAGCATTTTGTGTAGTTTAATCCTCCATCTCACATATGTGAGTATTTCCATGGAATTCAGTGACGTAATAGCATGAACGTGCAGAGTAATAATATTCAGCTTGATCAGAATCAGACTGGTTATCGTAGTTTGACCACTGCAGTGAACTTGGGAAATGCAATGTTTAGCTCTGTCACAGGCTTGTTGTATGATTCCAGGCAAGCAAGACAAACTCTCTGTGCCTTACTTATCCAGCATGCCAGTAGGATATAATAATTCTTTCTCTATTTGTGTGTTTAGACTGGGAGAGTTCTTATCTACAGATACATAGCTTGCTATGGGTATAGGCAGCGTCTCGGTCCCTAGATGGAATTTGTTCGTGTCACTCCAAACAATCGTAACAATACAAGTATAAAGATTCTTTTTTCAAACTGGGTGTTCCCTGCGACATTGTATGTATCAAAGTGTCAACTTAGGTATTTAGTCTGCATTTACCTGAGCCAGACAGTATCAGGCCAGCCGGAAAACCAAGCACACATCTCCAGAAGCAGATCTCTGCACAGCTATGTTGCATTGCAAGCAACATCAACTCAACCTGAGCTCACTCTACTTTTAAAACTCCGTCGCCCTTCAGGCAGACCAGATTAAGGGTATTGTGGGAATAATTCACTCTTGCCTGACCAATGTTATCTTTGTGACTGCCAGGGAGACTATAGGACGCATTGAACATTCAGCCCAAACATACGGCACCATTGGCCATACCTGCAATATGTAGCATGCTTTTGAGTCTGCAGCAAGATACGAGCAGAACAAAGCTTTCCCCTCATTTGTGCTGAGTGGGCTGCTCCAGAGCTGGGCTGGAGGGCTGCTCCAGCACAGCAGTTCAGGCAGAGTTGATGTGAGGGCAGGTCTGAGAGGTGTGCAGGCGGGAGCAGAGCCGAAGCCACAAAGGTCATATTCTCTAGCCTGCCCAGGCTAGAGTAGGCCGCTAGTGATCACATAGCTGAGAACGCTAGACAGTAGAATCGTCCCTTGTAGTGCAGCTGCACGTTAAAAATGATCAGAAGGGCTTACACTCAATGGAAGTTTTAAGATCTTATTCTAGAAATAAGTTCAAGTGCACTTAAAATCATAACAGCACAAAACTGACTTGTTTAAAGAGGAGAACTTGCCACTGTGGAGGTAGAGCAATTCAGGAAAGTACTGCTCGGTGTTATTTATGTGATTCACTTTCTCTGCTCCTTCCTGAGGATTGCGGTGCCAGTTTGCAAACCACTATAAACCACTATGAAACTAAAGTGCCTAAACAAGAGAAAATTAGTTAAGGAACAATGTAGCTTTCAAGTGCAGGAGCAGGTAAACTGCTTCCAAATCAAAAGTTCRATTTAATCTGAAAGGAAAACAAATCTGTCAATGTCTATTCAATTTGCACTAAAGCCTAAAAGGACACTCAACTCAAGTTTCAGCTGTGTCTGTATATGTTCTTTAAGTCTTAAGTTCCCTTTTTTCTTAACAGAAGCTTTGCACTTGGCTGTCTAATTTAATTATATCAATTGATTCACCCATCTTCGCATGTCTAAAAAACTGTTTAAGTTTTCTATCTGTATCTTCAGTTGCTCAGTTTCGTTTCAGATTTTCTTGTATTTGTTTATTTTTTGTCTTAAAATCCAAAATATTTTCCCACTCCCTTTAACACTTGAAATGTTAGTAATAGTGATGATCCTATCCTGGGATTTTTTCAAATGGAGYGTGGCCAACCTTGCTGTAGCAGATCTTTCTTTGCAGCTGGAAACTGTAGAAATGTATTCTCATGACCTATGTGGGATATTACCATTACTGTAAAAGCTGAACATTATCTGGGTATAACAACCTAATGGAAACAACTAAATAGGAAAAGAGAAATGTGAGAAACCAACATTAGACATTGTTGTTATTCCAGTTGCTTCTTTTATAGCAGTGGCCTGACACACGAAATAAAAAGCTGAAGCAATATACAGTTTGTTTGCTCAGGGAAAATTTGACTCTACCTTGAGTGAAAGTGAAGGATGCTTTACCATTGGGGCTGTCTGTTTTCCTTCCACCAACAGTTCTTCTTTTGAAGTATGCAGATTGCAACTTTCTGTTAGCTATAAACCAGGCCTTTATTTATTGTGAGATTTCTGCATGGACAGACTCTCCTCTCAGGCTGTGTGCGTGCAGTATTTTCTGGTCTCCCTTTCATACCACTTCTTTACAAATTAATTACTTATATTCTACTGKCACTTGAAGTTCCTCTGTAAAATAAAAATCCTATAGAGACACAGGTGATGTTCTGAAGAATAGAAGACTCATGAACTGAACTGGTCTTTTCTCTCAGACTTAATCAATACATTCCTGTACTGTTAGGATATAGTGCAGATACTCTTACTGTGTCCTTTCATCATTGTTATCCTTTCATTTGTTCCTATAAGATTAACTAACAAGCTAAATGATGGGGCTTTTTTAAAAAAAAAAAAAAAAAAAAAAAAAAAAAGATGATTTCAACCCATAGAACTGAATTTTTCCAGTTCATGATACTAGAAAGAAAGAGTTTGTCCTAGGAGGAGAGCTAGCTGGAATTTGACAAAATTTGGCAATTAAAAAAAAAATACAGTGAAAATTTCCCAAGAAATTGCAAGAGTTGTTGCTTCTTTTTTCCTTTCATCGACAGCAGTGTTGCTTTCACCAGCAGTACACTCAATTAAGCTCCCACCTTTAGCCAGCACAAGCAAATTCAGAAATTTCCAGAGAAATTATCTTCAGATCTTCAATCCTCATTAAGTGACACTATGTGAAATGCTGAGCGGGGAGGTTGGACTAGATGATCTCCAGAGGTCCCTTCCAACCTTACTGATTCTATGATTCTATGGCTACTATTTCATTTTTTTCATTTCCTACCTTTTTGCTTTGTCCATTTACAGTCACAAAATCCCAGCTGCAGAAAAAAACATAATATACCATGTCCTAATCCCAGCTGGTCAAGAGCTGGAATTTGTCCCCAACAGCAGAGTCTGAAAAAAATCCAATTCCACCTGATGAGTGGGGGAAGAGAAGTAAATGGATATGAAAGGATAATCTGACAAAACATTATGCTAACACATTTTGAATAAGTCTAATTACAGACTGTCAGGCTTTRAGCCTGGCTGTCAAACAGTAGTAGATGAGAAAGATTAGAAGCCATAAAAGCCACTATTGAAATAGGAGCTCTAAGGTTTGGCAGTCTTAACTATACTGTGAAGAACCTGGAAGTCCTAAAGCTTTCCTACATGGTGATGATTCAGAGCCATGAGTTCTTGATGTTCATGTCACCTCGAAACACCAAGAGGCAGATTTTGAGGAAACTAATATTGATAAGAAACCCCACAGGCTTTTTCTTGCTTCTGCAATGTGAAATTACACTTTTTTTTARATTTCTGGAAGTTTTACTGAACTAAGCAATTATTGCACAAGAGGCTGTAGAAACTAGCAAAGCTCTTGAGCATCCTTATCCTTGACCACTGTTCACTATTATTCTTTTAATGCTTTTCTATCAGTCTTGAAGTTAAACACTGATAAGTATTTCATAGTCTGATGTGGTKGTGTGTAACATTTGTCTTGTGTGGACCTTCTAAATTTAGATTTGTGCTGAATAGATGCTTGCAGTTATGGGATACTGTGTATCCCAGTTTGTTCCTTCCTTTCCAATATTCATCTTCTTTGTAAGAAATGCCATTAAAAATTGCTCATGATCACAGAACAACTAGGGTCACAAAGCCAATGTCAGTCCTCACCCTAGTTACCAAATTTGGCACTTGTCATGCTGTATTATGGAGAACAGCACATGGCAACCAAATGGCAATTTGTAGCATTAAGATAGATATCTGATGAATTTCCTATCATTTTCTACCTCATGGCAAATTTTCAGTCAGTGCATGGGTTTCAGCTTCTCATGTACAGAGAGTCTAGTGTCTGGGCTTAGTGAGTGTGTATATATTCACGGTAAATCAGCTATTGAGCTGTAAAGCTCAAAGTCAAGCTCGAGAAATATTTGCTGTACAGCAGGGGAAGCCCTTATGTGTTAAGGAAATCTGTTTCATGTGTCTTTTCATGATATTTTTTCTTCCATATGCCCAAGAGCATTTTCAGCAAGGGGAAAAATAAACAAAGCTAATTTTGACCTTTTGATTGTTTGCTTGCTTTGGCTAGCCACAGTCAGAGACCATATTCTTCTCCTAGGTACTTCATTATAATTCTGCAGCAGCACTTTCATATCAGTGATACCATGGTGGTCTTACACCACTGTGAAGAGGGGAGAATGTAGCTCAAAGATTTAATTTTTCTTGTCCACAGACTTGTTCAAGGTTGAGACATGCTTAGCTTATTTGAACAACTACAAAGCTTGACAATTAATGTGCAAACACTGTGGGTGTCTGAATTTGTCTTTTGCCTTCTTGACCCCTTGACTGAAACAAAGTAAATGAGAGCTTGTATTTAATCCTAGAGAAACTCCCTGAGGAGATGGCGTAACCTCTGATAGTCTTCATGTCAGCACGCTAATTAGATGTCCCCTTCACAGAGGAACAAACAGGATGCTTCATTCGTATTATTAGGCTTTCAGAGATCTTCCCCATGGGGCAAAAATTCTTTAGAAGAGTGCCTGTCCTTCATACATTATGTTGTAGCCTAACAACTTCCAAAACTGTTTTACATGGATTGATCTTGTGATGTTTTATCCATCCTGCCATAGCTGTGCCTCTTACAAGGTTTAAAATTGTATCCCAAACTCTCCATAAAATATTGGCATAAAATTTCTGACATAAGGAGAAGGGTGGAGTTAAAAAAGGACAGTAAATATAGGATCATTTTACAGTTTTTTCTTTCTCTGAAACTTTACAAGTTATACTTTCAGTGATGGTAAACATTATAATTTGTTCTTCCTAAATAAAATTCCTAAAATTATCTTAATTGGATTACCCTATATTCTAGATTTATTTTATGATCCTATATTCTGGGAACTCATATCTCTGTTTTAAGGTCAGTACCGAAGAATTATACTTTCTATTCAAAATACCAATCAATGTGAATGTAATATATAACCATGAAACAGGCAAGTGCTATCGGACTGGTAGATCTATTTAATTTTTCTGGAGACTGATGATTGCCAATTGCTCTTTCCTTCAAAATCAGCAATTTTTTAAAAGGGATTTAGAAAGTGTTTCATACTATTCAGTATCTATATTAGAGATAGGAAAAAATCGTGGATTAGTAGCCAGTACAGCGTAACAGTAATATATCATACCTTGTTCTTAGATGAGTTGTACAACTAAAAGGTGAGAAGGCCTACATGAAGTCTGATGCTGGAGGCAGAAGAAGTAGCTAAAGCTTCCCTAAACTAGATAAAACTGAATTCCATCAAGACAGATGTTGCAGAGAGAAAATAAAATTTCAAAGAAAATGGATAGGATAATGCTGTCAGTTTTCCTAATACAGATGTGAAACACTCTGCCTCAACCGACATGATCCTGACTTTGCTCAAATACTTAAGCAGTTTGGTTTCACAAATGACATATTTGCTAAGATAGTTCCTGACTTGGCCATTCATGTAATACGTTCTAGAATAAGGAAATAATTTGTCCAAAAAAATCCACCATTACAGTAAAATGCAATTTCAGTTCAACTGAAATTAATTGAAAGTAATTTTGAATGACAAAATATGGGAAGATCTGGAAAAGTTTATAAAAATACTTTCTTTTCTTGAGAAAGGAAAGGACTTTTCGTGTTCTAATGTTTTAAAACAAAACTTAGCCAAATTTCTCTATGAAATCATATGAGCAGAGAAAATTTTTCCTTAGGATAAATTTAGCAGTGTTGGTTGCCCCAAAGCAGCACTTTTCCTTTCATCTCATTGAAAATCATCTGTGAAAGAAGTCATTGCAGGTTGTCCCAAAATGTAAATCGATTTTGTTTCTAATAAACGTGTAAAAATTTCTGTATACTTCTGTTCCATACCATAGTCATGCCGAGCTGGATTACACTGATTTAGCATGTCTGATTTTGAAAAGGATACTCAAGCACCTGCCAGGAGTGCAGCTCTTTGCCTTCTTCAGGGCTTAGACTGCCATGAATATATCAAATCATACCTAAGTGGTTCCTTAAACTCCTTATTTGATTATAATGCTGTTGTAAGAGCTTGATCCTCCTTTTTGAAGCAATTAGCTGGTTACACCTCAGCTCTATGAACAGTAGAATGTTGATCCATGACAGATAGTGAAAAATGCGTGCCTGATCACTGAAGATTTCAAAGCTTAGCAAACTTAGTAAGATGAAGAATTTACTTGCCAGGGGATCTGACAATGATTCAGAGCCGGTTGACTGAGTCTGAAGTTTGTTACAAATCTGTCCTCTTTTATACAGCTTTTACAAAGTAAATTATTCTTTCAGTATGCAAAAAAGGAAGCAGTCATGAAACAATTTAACTTAAGAGTAAGGACCTTGCTGTTGGCGCTGTTCTTACCTGGAAGATACATACATAGTCCAGTGTCTGAGGGCTTAAACAAAACCTTAAAATGGGTGTACCATCTCTGTTGGTTGGACACAAGTGAAGCAAACTTCCAGATTCCCCAGTGGTTTTTGATTAAAACACACAAATACTGTATCTGTTGTGGACATTTCCYGAAGGTTTGATTAATGCTGTTTGGATTCTAATATAAAACAGGCAGCTGGTGCTCATACGGCTGGCAGGTGGGCTGAACACTTTTTATTAAATCTTTTTTTTTTGGTTTGGTTTGGTTTTCTTTAACATAAATTACTTGCTTTTCTCCAGCTTTTGTTTTGAATATGAGAGGTAAGATTTAGATATGCCACCAGGATACCTCATGGGAATTACAGATCTGGCACTTCACATCTCTTAACTTCTTCTGTAGGCCAAATTCCCTGCTGCTTTTTTTTTTTTTTCTATTTTATGTAGAATACTTAACTTCAGTAAAATACCTCTGAAAATTCTAACAAAACTGTGTCCAATTTTATATCCAAATCGCTTGCTTTCTGAATGCCTTTGGCTTGGTCTTCATATTTTGCCCGTGCTAGTAAGCACATACTACTTTCCAGTCAAGCATTTTCTATTTGTATTTAATATGGCTAAAAATTTATACATATTGTGTGATCTTATTGACAGAGAAGACAAGAGGATTTAAAGTCTGCTTAAAGTGAAATATCACAGATTCTCCCCTAGTAGGATAGGCTGAATTTTATAAAAGTAAAAAGTAGCCATCAGCCTTATTCTCTCTCACACARATACAACAAAAAAGTAAAATGAGTAACTGATTGAATTACCTCCTATCTTTTTACTATCTTAAACTCCAAGTGTAAAAAGTAATTGGCTTAAGAAAGCATTTGTGCTAGATAGGATAGTGGAAAAGGAAATCTGTAATAAATTAGAGATTTTCTTTAGAATAATACTACATATTTGTGGCAACACACAGAAAACGTGGTCAAAATTCACGAAAGGAAATAGGAATGCTAGAAGCATTAGAAGTTTCTCAAGTCTTTCAGTAATTTTCACTCCACATTCTGTTTAGTCAGAGATAGAACTATGTTCATACCTTTCAGGGACTGTGCAGTCTCTTAATTCAAACTGAACTTGTTTAGATTAACTTAGACTGTGCTTTTCTTGCTATTCTGCTGGCTGAATCTTAGATAATTGGCTCGGTCTCATGCAGATGCTCTGAAATTTACAGAAAGTCTATGTCAGACTTAACATTATTCTGAGAATGAAACCATGCTTCTTCCAATCCACTTAATCAATAATGGTTTTATTGACACTCAAAATAGCAAGAATACGTACAAGAATGGGGGATCACGTTCATTATTAGCTTCCTTTACTTGGATTTATACAGTGGACGCAAGTATACATCAACAGCTATCATGCAGAACACTCGAGTAAAGTCAGTTAATATTTCAAGACTTGTTCATTCTCGCTTGGCTTAGTTGTCTTTCTTTTAAAGGTTGAAGGGGGTGAATGAGTTCTTTTGAGAAGGAGGGGGAAAGTATGGGGATTTGGGGTTTATTTAGTTCTTATATTGTTCATTTAGCCGGTATTTATAAATGTCATTTCTGTCTATTGGCATTTTCTTTCCTCAGGCTGCTGCAAATGAATTGCAATTGTTTTAGATGCCATTCAATTTAATGAGAGACTTCAGAAAATATATATATATCCCAAACACAAATATACATAGGCATCTGTTTTGGATACAAAATTAAATGCCTCCTTCTCTTGCTGAACAGGGATATTCATCATGAAAATAATCCAGCTGACTGTTATCAGCTGTAACCAGATGGCTCCATTGGTGTTGGTGGCCCAAGAGTAACCTCTGCTGCCATTGGACAGAGCTTTCCAAAGAATTACTTTTGCAACTGAGCGTGGTGGAAAATGAGGAGTGGGTCCAGCTAATAAAAGGCAAATTACCTAGTGAAGAAAAGCGTAACAAAAAAAAATGTTGTTTAAACACTTCTTTCCTCTTGCTGACTGTAAAAGATTGATACTCTGAGCCCAAATTATTGAAGACTGTACAGATAAAGTCTAGCCTCCCTCAGTTTCCCATAGATGCAATAATCCCTCATGCAGTAATGTCTCATAGCTCTCGAAAATAACCCCTTGTTCCAAGCGCTAGCAAAACCAGTTCAGTTCTTCCCTTCTGCCTCACTAGGAAAGCTTTTGCAAATCTTATGCCTCATTTTCTAGCTAGGGCTGGAGCTGCAACTGTCCACTGTCCTGAAATTTCCATGAACTTCTGGCCRGAGATCCCTAAAGACACCATGTACCAAGCATATCAGGGCTCTCCATTGCTATTCTTCAGTCCTTGTGCCTTTACATACCCATAAATCCTCATGATGAGTTTCACTTCCTATTTGTCCAATCCCTCTCTCACATACAGTCTGGGCTCCTGGGCAACACTGCTTGTGGTGATTGTACAACCAGTTGCCATTCCCCGTGGCTCAGTGAAATTCACTGATGAACTGAGAGAAAAAAGGGTAAGAGCCCAACAGTGGTATTTAACTCAAGCTTATAAGTCTACAATCACTGTCAGTCCCTATTTTAGAAGATCACYTTAAAAAGATAATGAGAGACAACTGGAGAGGACAGCAAGGCAACATGGAAAGGAATGTGAAAGGGTTAAAAAGGGAAAGAATGGGAATTAAAACGGGGGGCCATATTCCAAAAAGGCTCTTGATCATCATCAAGATACGTACTCATACACCTGCCACTAGGGAGAATTTAGTATGTGAGACCAACGTTAGTCTACTGGAAAGTAAAACCTTTAAAATATGTGTAGTGGGCAATGAGTTTTAACACTCTTTTGCTCCGTATCTTCTTTGCTATTGCACTGCTGTACTTGCTAAGATAGACCTTGGTGACTACACCAATGCCGTATCGTAAGTCAGTGGCAAAGATAAACCCAAGAATCCCATTATCCTGGTTCCCTGATTAACCACGAGACAGCATTCAGTAGAAATCTTGCTATCAATGTATGATGCTATGATCTGTAGACAGGACATAATCATATTCAAATTTATACAGAATACTGTATTGCCTTTGAGTAAGAAAAGTTAATTTATACTCCACCAACCTTTTGGTTATGCATGTGTGTGCATCCAATTGCTCCAGGCTTCAGGTAAATGATGTAGTCTAGACTTCAGGTAGTTCATTAGATCAATATTCCATCTCATTATAGGGATGGAATTTGCAGTGTCCTCCAAAGCCCAATTTCATTTCTTTCACCTCTCAAATTAAACACTACCTTAAAGGTTTAGTTGATGGATGACTCCATTTTATCTGATGATGGTCTTCAAGGCACATGTGGCAGTATATCTTATCCTATTAGTAAAGATCATTAGCTACAGCATAATTGCCTCTCTATGACACATAATAGTTTCATCTATTATTATTATCGTTCTTGTCCTGTAATTCTATTTCATGATTATGGTTTGACAAATCAAGGGGCACAGCAAACAATGTGTTTTAGCCATCATTTAAAGTAAAGTCAGGTTGCTGACAAGATACATAGGATGGTGCTACAAGATACTTTTGCATCTGAGTGTTTTTGGCTTACTGGAAATGCTGACTTCTCCATTCTTCCTCATTTCTTAACATACAAAATACCAAATCAGAAAAAATAGGTCAGAAGACATCTTCACTACATTCAGTGGCATCTTACTTCTTTGTGAAAGCATCTGTAAACTGCATGAGGCTTTCCAAGCATTGAGAATAGCCCTTGTTTCTGGGTGATCTTGGGATTATGAAACTGAAGCTATGTACAAGATGCCTAGGTAAGACTAGCTCAGAGGAAAGCTGTTCTCTACAAGACTTTTTCCAACGCTCTCTAGCAAGCTTAAAGCTTACAGCAGAAGAATCAAAAGCCACCAGAACAGTATGCCATAAGGAGAGAGGAAGCAGAGTCAAGGGTAGGGCTATCACCCTGTGGCAAGCCTAGGCCAGTCTGACCAAGCTCCAGTTTCAGACTGTGTGTATATATTCACTGTGCAGCCAGACATGCACTCATACCAATGAGATGGAGATTCACTCACCTCCATAATTTAAGAATGCCAGAGATTTTGCTTGCAACTGTGTTTTGCATTTAATTCTGAGGGCCAAGTTTGGGCCATTTCCCTCAGGCCGCAGTATTTTCTCATTCCTTAAAAAGCAGACCATTGAGTAATTCTTGGTTCCAAGAGCTGCAACGGATGTTTTATCTTCTGCAGTGACCATTCAGCATTACTTGAAAATATTACAAGTAATTCTGGCGGGGGAAAGGAGAGGAAACAAYGCTTCCCTGAATGTAGATGATTTTAAATGAATTTTAGAGGAATATGAATTAATATGATCTAAAGCTAATTACCAGAGAGACATTAATGTCAATATACTTCAGTAAACACTGGTAAGAACAGTGACCAGTGATCGCTGCTTATCTGTACTGGTACCCAGAATTGAGTTATGTTTTCTGCTCAGGAGTGAGGTGGCAATAAATTGCTCTTTGCTGTAAATGTAGTCGATCAGGTGGGAAGCTTCATGAAAGTTGGATGAAAGCTCTCAGAAATAGTTGAGGAAAGACTATGGAATTTTGTTGAGTTCCTACTGGGGTTTGTATTAATAGATATTGTCACTTCCTTCCTGGCTGCATTCTTCCTTTCCTCTTATATCCATGCTTTAGTAATGTGTAGCTTAGAGGAAGGGTGATTTTGTCATAAAGGTTCTACCTTAGAAGTCCGACTGAAATCTAGAAAAGCTTTTTGTCTGTTATTTAGTAGGGGCTTTTACAGCAAGGTAATTAGGAATATTATTGTCAGAAATTTTTGATTTTCAAGACTATACTGATTTGCAAGAAAACATGACAAAGAAAGATTATTCCTATGAAAACTCTCATAAAACTCATGCAGGTCTTCCTTACTCACATACTTTCCTGTCAACTCATCCCCTTAGCCTACAGGGAAGCCTGATCTGGAGTACTCCATCAGGTAGGCGATATGGAGGTAGTAAATGCTGGGATTTCCCATGTCCTTCAGGCCACATATTGCATAAACAATCTCAGAACCTCATGTTCCAGAGCTGTGGAGCAAGTGGCTTTGTGAGTCTGGGAATTGCAGGGCTTTCATCATTTGTTGATTCCAAAATAGCCTTGCAGATACATTGTTTCAGAGTCCTGGTTCAAGACAGAGTTCAGGGCAGTCGCCCCTACAGAGAACTCTAGGGAGAACTTTGCTCAAGTGACAACTCTTCTTTTTCACAGATAACTTTGACAATTATGAGGACTCTTTCTCTTAACAGAACTAAACCAAAATTTGAAATATCAGTTATCTCACAAGGCAGAACTATCTTCTCTGCCTAAGACTGTGTTGCCTTAATCTCCCTTGGGGTTCTCAGTAGGATTCCTGTATTTCTGTCCAAATTCCTAGACCATACTGACTATTTTGTGTTATATATTTATTCTGTGCATATTCATGTTCCTTTAGGGATACATCAGACTTCCTATGCTTTGCTAGCTCCAGGTGCTACAGTAAAACTGGTTATGCTCATTCTAATAAATTCCAACAGAAAATAGATTCTCAAGGCCAAGCACGTCAGGTTTTAGCCAGTACCTCACATTCAAGGGTGGGTAGCTTCTACCTTGTTAAAAATGGACCGTCATTTCACTGAAATTGCACTGTGAGATGGGATGAATGAAGAAGTGGAAAGATTTCCACTTGAGAAGAGAAAGTGACATAAAAATTTGCAAATTAGAATCAAATAGAAGGAAATTAAATGATGCAATTTCATATTGGACTGATCCATTATTACAGTGTCAGATAATAAAAAGAAAACATTATTTCTAATATTTCTAATAGGTGTGAGTTAACCTTGGCAATATTGTTGAAAGATGTTCTGATGGATGCTTTTGCATACTCAAATGCTGAGATATTAAAGCTATACATATGCTTATATAAGTGCATGTATAAAGCTTATATATGCTATATAAGTTCACTATAAATGGGCTGTTGCATGGAATAGGATCTCAGAACTCCTCTGTAGAAGCCAGAAGATACCTWATGACCTGACCCTCTGGTTCAGACATTAGATAGAACGGGAATATCTGTGTTTGGTTTTTTTGTACCTGCAGGGTAAGAGTAGAGGGAATCAGTTCAGCAATAATTACTTATAAATAGGCTAGCCAACTTCAGGAAAGGTCATTGGGCTTTGGCTTGGGGGATATGTTGGTGTTCTCAGTCCCTGCAAGATTTTGATCTGAATCAGGGCTTTAGTACAAAGCCTTAAGCTAAGTGAGGGGACTTTTCTACCCTCATGCAGAAAAAACAAGGGTTGATATTACTTTTAGGAATTCCTACTCCATCTAGAAGTAAACTAGAAGACACTTTGGCCACAGCCCTCTCTATGTAGCAACTAACCTGAGCAAATGAATAACCACTGCATATATTTGTTGTGCTCATTGAAGAGAGCTTAATGTTTAAGTGGGTTCCAGCTGTATTCTGAAATTACACACATAGCTGCAAGCTGCCTTTGAAGAATCTATTTGCTGTAGTATTTGTTGTACATTGTGACATGCCTCAAGCTYGGAGATCCCATCTGAGCAGGCTTGTGCTTTGCTGGAGAGTCAAGCTTTGTGTGACAGCTTTTGATTGAGAAATACTTCAACTAATTGATCTGCATTAATGACAGCAAAAAATCAAACCTTCCCACGCACCCTTTATAAATCATCTTGGCTAGCACACTAGTAAATGTTTTATCAAAAATGCAACACCTATTACTGTGAATTCCAAACAGCCAACACCAAAAGTCAAATCTGAACCTATGAGGAAGCTATAAATTGTTTCTACTTTTTGAGAAGCTATAAATTACAGGAAAGCAAGAGGAGCATCTTTAAAGGAGTGACAACAAAGAAAAGAAAAAGATGATTGAACACTGAAAATGCAGGGCCAAATCATAAATAGRTTGTTCCTAGGAGAACAAGAATAATGAAAACTTTGCTAGCTTTGAACAAGGGAGGGGAAAATAGGGTAGGAAAGACCTTAGTGAATTAGAAATACAGATGCAAAGAAAGAAGAAAGATAAAACCCTTGATGATGTAAAGCTTTTAATGCTGCATACTGGAAATATAATGAGGTAAAATGAGTCATTATCATTAGTGAGTATTTAGCTGGTATAGGAATGATAATTAATCCTACTATGCAACTTTGTTAAGGTATTCACTGCAGCCCCTCACATCCCCACCCTCTATAAAAATGGAAATYTAAATTTAATTTAAATTCCCTGAATGGGTGAATGAAAAAAAAAATCTGGCTATGAGATCCATGGATGTGTTTGCAATAGATTCTATTTTAATGTCCTGTATTGTCACCTTTTATCATCTTTGCAAGCCTGCAGAACCAAGGAATGATAATGTACTGTGCAATAAAAATGCAAGAGAACTTTTGCTAGGTGTGAAAAGGCTCCAGATGGAGCGAAGATGTGAGAGAATTATGGAGGTATTCTATGCAAGTAACATGATGACCCATCTTGGCTTAGAAAGTCTTAGAAAGCATAGCTACTAGGTAAATAGTATAAAAGAAGAGGTTCACAGAACAGAAGTTCTGAAAATATGGTAGGAGTTTTAAGTAAGCACTAATTATATATGTTAGAATTATGGATAGTTTTATACACATCTCTGTCCCACAAACTGGGATTTGCTTACTACTCCACTTTGAGAATATTGGTGTTATTTTCCTTCCACTCTGTTGTGTTAGAAAGAAATACTTTCTAGCATTTAAGAGATACTGATATTTAGCCATCTTCCCCTATTTTGTAAGCAAGAGTAACCAAACTCTAGGCTAGCCTTGAGGGAATCTCTAAACAGTTACGGAGAGACACACTCTTCCCAKGCTCCCAGATGACCAGAAAACACCTAGAAATGACGGTGTATGTGCGCTAGAAGCCACATTTGTAATAAGCCTGAGCTATTAATATCAGATGAACTTTCTATGGCCTAATCCTGAATGTTTTACAGAATACCGTTGAAAAAAATCAAACCAAGCTTAAAAGATCCTTTGCATGCATACACTCTTCACAGATTTTGTACTAATATCATCTGTCTCTGTATTAACCTTCCATATAAAATCAAGTTAAAGATTTTCATGTGAATTGAAAAAGTGGAAGAATTGCCTTTTTTTTTTACTCCATATTAACCTGAATAAATTATTAAAACATTCTTCAGCAGTCAAGACCACACATCCTTTTTCTTTGGCTAATACATGAAACAAATAGGAAGTCAGGAACTCTTCTGCTGTCTCAAATTGTCTTATTATTTTAGTATGGAGATAACGGTGAATAATGAACTCATCAAAGACAGATAAATGGCAGTCTACAGTAACCAGGCTTGGGATGGTTGTCCTATCAAAATATCTTGCCTTAAACTTTATACTTGTCCTGTAAGTACTGAAGTTTRAGTGCCTGCAGCCTTCCTAAAACTAATGTCAGCCTTAACTATAAACTTACATAATTATAAGGAAACATAAAATAATAGGTGTCTTTAAAAAATTGCTTGCGTTCTGCTCTTTTTTACACTTCCCATTTATTCCTTTGAGATTCTAGATTTATATACATTTTTCCATCTTTCCTTCTCCTTTTAAGACTCATCCTTATTCCCAAAACACACAGTTAATTAACCAAAAATGAAAAAAAAAAAAAAAAAAACTTTGTTTCTGCTTTCTTTCTACATTAGAGGGCAGAGTTCTCACTCATCTCTCCTTTATTAAGATATTTTTGATAAAATTAATTGGGAATTCATTAAAAAGTCTATGTTAACATCTTGAGGGAAGAAAGACCTTTGTTTAATATACATTGGCTGATAGAATGTGGTTATATCAACATAACCCTTACTTTATTTGAAGAAAATTAACTGGATGGGATGATTCAAGCTTAATGTTCTATTGCTACAAACAGGATCGAGCAATTAAAAAGATGCAAGAATATCTAAGAGCTATGGTACAGAAAACCTTATTTTTACATCTTTCTATGTTTACTCAGTTTCTGAACTAAATATGCTTTTTTCATAAATTTGCATTGAAAAGAAAGAAAGTTTCTGATGACCTGCTGTTACAAGTCTTCAAAAAAAAAGAAGACTGTTTGGAGTTAGTTGTATTACAAGGAGAGGGGTGTGACAGAACAGTAAATACAGTCTAATAGCATGGAGCATCCAWKSMWTGGATGCTCCTTAGGAAGGAAAGATAAGGAATGAGATTAGTGTCTTTGGTATAACCCAGTTACTTAATTTTAATAGTCATTTTCAGCTACTTGTTGCTGCTTTAACAATATCTCTAACTCCCTGCTGTTTTTTCAAGGATCAAAGAGTCTTTCTATCTACTAGTTAGTTATTTTTCTGTAGACTGACACATCAAATCTAAGTGAGGTAAATGGGTAAGACTAAGAATTTTTAGGATGCACTTAGAAGTGAAAGACAAACAGCTCTGCAATAATGTTCACTACACAGCCATGATAACTAACTCATGGTCTTGATGAGCCAGTATTAGTTTTTCAGCATTAAACATTTCTCTTTCATTAAAATCTGAAATTACTTTTCTTTTCAAGATTTTCTTTAATTTCGTTTGAAATGTTTAAAGCTTGAAATCAAACTGAAATGCTTTAATTTGTATAATATTTTTCCTTAGGTTCTCTGTTTCCTAAAGATTTTTAATTGTTTTGTTCTAATCCAGAACRGACTTGTTTGGCTTATTTTTAATTTTGAGACTGACGTTGACTGAGATATTGTTGCACCTTCCAGTTGTCAGCAATACATTTTAAAACACCTGTCTTTATATGTAATGGGTATCAGTCTTTAAAATGAACTCCCTCCCTCCCTTCTACTCCTCATTTGGAGCCTCCAGGGCATCGTGTGATGGTATTGACTCTGGAATCTAGAGGATGACCTTGACAGAAACATTGGTCTTTTGCATATCACTACCCCTGTTGTATGTATGGGACCTAGGAGTAATGACGAAACTTCTGCCCGGACTCCTTAATGCCTCAATAAGGCATCATAAAATGAATCTCATGGTAAGATGAGATGAACCAGACACTGATACCAACTCTTCCTAGGCATCTTCAGTGGCTTTAAACCTGGACTGAATACAAACTGAAAGAGATATCCAGAAGGTTTAGGTTTGTTCTCTGTATCCCTCCTCTCAAAGCCARAGGAACGGTGAGTAAATTATTCCTGACAGAAGATCATTTCACTCCTCCTTTAAAGCTCCCAGTGCTGAGTACTGTGCACCTTTCTCATGCAGCCTATTCCTTTACTGCACTATCTACATCAGAAAGGTTCTCCTGCAACTTAATCTGATGTTTCTTGCTCCATCTATTTGGGTTGCCTGCAGGTTCCTCAACTGATTTTCAATCTTGTTGGAAGCCAAAAATGTGGATAAACTGGTGTCACCTCCATCTTCTACGTAATAGTACGTTTGCTTCAGTGCTTGAGGAGCAAGACATGGGAGCTAGTGAAAAAGGGAGGAGTATGTCTTCTGCATGTGATATCAGAGCAGTGCAACAGGTTGCCCAGAGAGGCTGTGGAATCKCCATTCTTGGAGATATATTCAAAAGCTATCTGGACATGGTCCTGGGCAACATGCTGTAAGTGACCCTATTTGAGCAGGGAAGTTGGACTAAATCSCTTCCAACCTCAACCATTCTGTATCTGTGCCAGAGATGAATGGAAATGGCAGGTTTTAGGTTGAAACACAAGTGGTTCACTCACAGTGCTGATCCTTTCAAGTACTCTCTCAGGAGGGTGCAATATGCATGTACTTCAAGGTAATGTTGCCATTGTAGTGTCAGAGTAACACAAGGATTGGGAAGGTCATGTTTCAGCAGAAGATAACCAAATAATAAGCATTACCCTTTTACATTTGTCTTGTAGCACTGATGGACCCCTCCAGAAAGTTTTTCAGGAGAAAATTTTAAAGCATTTTATAATTAGTAGCTAATCGTACCCCACAGGCCAGGCTGGTTTTTTTCTTCCTCTCCACTAGAGAATCCCAAAACAGCCAGTGGACTTTTATCTTGTCAAGCAGGCAGCCCACAGGGAAGGCAGTAACAGAATAAAAGGCAGATGACTCTTCATCTTGCACCCATCCTTCCTTCTGTGTCCAGTGTAGAATAGAAGCGTTGTTTTGACTGTATCTCGTAACTGTAAGAAAAATTGTACTGATCGGATCTCCACACAATCTGGGAAATGGGAAAGAACCGGTAATTAGCTGACTCATAATTTTGAGTATGATGAACAAGGAAGAAATGCCCAAGAAATTGCATCCCATAAAGTAATTCATCTTTTAATTTTCCATCCTATGGCTTCTTAACAAGTCCATAATTCTCATCTGAAAATAGCATAGAAATAGTCAGCACTATACCCAGCAATAAATATCTCAGTTTGGAAGTCCCTCATCCATTCATATATTCTGCTCCTGCAAGCTAGAGTTGCCCATTGGATTAAAGATCTTTGTTTCAGTAGAATCATATCCCATAATTCTAAATTGGAGCAGACAGATCCAGTATAAGGGACTACTGTTCTCCTCCTCGCTCCCAGCTTGGTTGTTATCCTTAGTAGCATCTAAATAAAAACTGACTTCTGTCAGTTTATTCACTTCTGTGAATAAATCTGTAGAATTCTAAACAAATTATATGCATTCCAAGAATTTTTCATGTGTCTCTTCATCTTTTTTCATCCATATAGCTTTTAAATTTGTAAGCTGTGCTCAGAGTTCATGGAGCTTTTTTTTTAATCTGAGGGCAAAAAGAATGTCAATCTACAGACTTTTCACATGGTTTCAGAAGACATGAGATACTGACATAGTTTATTTTGGCTCCAGCCTTTTCACTGAATATGCATTTGCAGCTTAATCTCAAACAAAGATTTGAATGACAGGTTAAGAGAACAAATAGTTTTGCAAAACAGTGGTGGCTGCAGATGCAGTTGGTTTGCAGGTCAATTCTTGAGTCCCCAACAATCTGTGCATGTGACCCCAGGCAATTCATTTGATCTTTCTGCAACTTTATCTTCCATTTTTAAAGATGARTAGTATTCCTTTTATCTATTTTGCTGTTTTAAGTTATGAAGTCTTCGAGGCAAGCAGGTTGCATTTCATTTGCACAGTACCTAACGCAGTTTAGTATGATCAGAAAACAACAATTCCAGTCTTATTCACGCTTGTTACTAACACTTCATACAGAACTGATATGTTTATAAATGTCCCCATTTGTCATATTGCAAATTGGACTTTGCAAATAGCCACATTAACTCATCATCAGATCTGTGATACAACAGCAAAAGAGTTCAGGGGAAGAGTGTATGCTCAGTGTAAGTGATACCATGAATTTGATTTTTAATGCTTATATTCTAACACTGCAACTTCAAACCACATAAAGATCRGTCATTGAAGGGTGGAAATGCTGGCAGAATTGTACTCTCCAAAACATCATGAAACTATGGCAAGAAATATCAGGGAATGAAATACACAGTGGAAATGAGGATAACAACAGAAGTATCTTGCTAAAATGACCTCATTAAAAAAAGCTAGCTACATGTTTGCTAAACTCCTACTGAGGTGACATTAAACAAAAGATCCTTTGCAACTGGAAGATATTACAGGATACAAAATAGTAATTCCACATGCCCTTTTCAGCATCAGCTGAAACAAATATAATATATTCCTTTGTAAATACTGTGCTTCATGCTATTTATTTCAATGACTGTTTCATACTTACCCATCTTTCACCTTGATAATGTAATTATAGTGGTACAAGATATTCCATATAGATGCCAAGATACAATTTAAGTGTCTACATGTTTCCTTGTTAGATTGTACTTTGTACTTGACCCAAGTATTGTACAGTTATTAATAGTTATACCATGGGAAGTCTCGCTGATATATTTACAGGGTTCACATTGTTCCTACCCTGATAGAAAAATAGAGGMAAAAAAAAAAAAAAAAAACTTAATTCATAGTACAATCTAAATAGTCTGCAAAGATTAAAAATGAGTGTGGATCATTAATGCAAACAAACTAATGGAAAATAATGATGATTAAATGCTGTAACCATATTCAGTCAGAGACTTTGATAAATTCCCAAAGGTCATGGGAGGGAGCTGCTGTTAGAATTCATACACTTTGGAAAACAGATACAGATCTTCAGGTGCTGAAAAGTAGATCCTTCAAAAACTTCCTTAAAGCAATGTCTGTTTCTGTTACTGGAACATTTCTCCCCTTRTGCTTATCTTGACTGCAAGTTTATGTCTATGCAGGCTTCCCAAGAGGGTGCAGTGGATTAGCACATCGCATGGAGTCAAAAATTGTATTTGTTGGAGTCCTCCCCTAACTAAAACAGTTGGATTCAGTTTTCCAGCTTTCGATACATTGACCACCATGTACTTCCAGGCTCAATAGCTTCTATAATAGATTAAGAAAAATGACAAAAAAGAAACCAGCTGAGAAGAAGAATGTATATTCCAAATTTCTCTCAGAGTATGAATCTCTTTGGGAATTAATAGATCMTGGAAGCTGGATAGATTATAGTCATCTGTTAGTAAAAAAGGAAAAAAAAAGTCACAATGTCTTAGTTTCAAACACCAATTCTTAGTGTTACAAAATCTAGGGATATCTTAAATACAATTATTAATCATTTGCATTACAGCAGTGGCTGGAGCCCCAAATCAAAATGGAAGCTCCACAGGTCTTGCATCATGTACGCATGTACTGAAGAACACTTTTTCCAAAGAATTCTCAATATAGAATCTCCAAGACAAATGGTGAAAGGAGAAACGAAGGCATGGTGAGATGATGTCTGTGTTAAGATACAAAGATAGATCTCACTACCTGCATTTCCACTTCTTATTACATGAAACAATGTTCCTCTGTAAGGAAACTAAAGTCAGCAGAAATATGTTCAGTTGTCCCGTGTGACAGGACAAGAGGCAATGGGCAGAAACTGAAGCACAGGAAGTTCCRCCTGAACGTGGGGGGAATTTCTTCACTGTGAGAGTGACAGAGCACTGACACAGGTTGCCCAGAGAGGTTATGGAGTCTCCTTCTCTGGAGATATTCAAAGCCCATCTGGATCCAATACTGCCTAACATGCTGTAGGTGACCCTGCTTGAGCAGGGGGTTTGGACTAGATGTTCTCCAGAGGTCCCTTCCAGGCTTACTGATTCTATGATTCTGTATTCCCAGATGCTAATCTCTGTCCTCAAGGGGCTGACTGTACYGCATGAAAAAGAGCAAACTTTGTTCAGACAGTTCCACAGAGCAAGGGCAAGTCACATGAGCTTAGAGTTTGTTCAATATAGTGTTGAGCCTGTGATTCATTTTTATTAGAGCTGGTCAGAAATTTTCCAAGGAAACCTCTTTCTGTTGAAAAATGCTGATTCATCAAAAATGAATTGCTTTATATCAGCTTGATCAAATGCTGGGGTATTTTTTATCTGTTTCTTATATCCAGAACTGAAGGGAAAGGAGGAGAAGTCTATCCCAGAAAAAAGATTTTTTTAATGGTTTAAAGCAAAAAGCTGATCACAGGTCACTCCATGCACGATGCTGGAGCCTGTCTCTATTCCACTCTTACGAAAATAAGTTAATTATTCACACATCTTCAAGCAGATGCAATTCAAATTTTTTTTTAATCCCAGCCCCCTATTTGGCAAGTGAGAAGTACTTTCACTTCAGCCCACTCTCTAATTTATTTACCTGCATATTCTCTCACACTTCTTTCTCACAAAATCACACACATACATGAAAATAATCAGAATTAACATTACTATTCTACATTCAGTGCTGCTTTTGGAGAATTCATACTATCTGACCTTTTTCATCAAACAAAGAATATAACAATATAGAATTAAAATTAAAATTGGCCCCAAAGTATTTTTACCTAACAAGGATATTATTCAATCTTAGACCAACCTGTATGTTTTACTGTTTARGATGGGTGTTCTGATCAAATAGTTTTGATGGTGACCCTGTATCAGCAATTCTCATTAGTATTTACGAACAACATGTGACTATAATAGCCAAAAATAGAGATTTTCAAAGGAAAAAAATCCAGTTGGGCCTCTCACTTGTACAGAGTCTTCTGAGAATCCAAGCTTCATCCATTCTGGTTTACACAAAACTCTTTTCTTTTATTGCATTCTAGACAATACCACAACACTTTTCTTTTTCACTGCTGAACTCTTGACCTACCGTCTTTGTTATATTTCCTTTYATAAATAATTTTATGGTCAAATACCCAGAAATTTAAATGAAATGAAATTGTGACTTCTTTTTACCATTAGCCTAAGATAACATAATAGCATTATGACAGGTGAAGGTTAGTAGTCCTTGTGGCAACTTTAATTTAAACCATCTCAGAGCAAGGTGGCATGCATAATTGCTTTGCACCAATACAGAGAAAATTCCCATTGATCCTGTAGTGAAGGTCACAGGCTCAGAACAATYGGAGAATGAAGACAGAAGAGAACAATTAGGTCATTTAATTCATCCACCTTTAGCTGCTGCCACAACCTTAACCAACTATTTACCTAATCAGTACAGATTTTTTCCRGTTGTAAGTCACTAGCAAATGGGAATCAGTTTAGAAAAAATAAAAAGTGAGATGACTCTTTGTAAAGAGTTAGAAAAGTCTTTAAAAGATTTTGAGAAAAAAAATAGTATGGATAATTTGAACCTGTTAGTGGTAAATAGACTCCTTYCCCTTTCTAGCAAGATATATAAATAAGTTCTGATACAGTGCAAATCAAGCCCTCTGTTTTTAATTATTTTTCTTTTTTGCTGTTATTAAAATGTCCCTGTTCCATGCAGAAGTGCCAAGAGACAATCTATTCTCATGGTACTTCTGGCCCAGTTTTTYAAGCCTAAGAGAATCTATTCTTTTGGAATTCAATGATTAGATGAACCAAATCAGAACTTCATCAGTGCTTTTTTACTTTGTCATTAYAGGTAAAGAACTTGCACGCTATGAACTTGCTTAGTAATTAATATAATCGTTTTAACGATCTTATATTTATGYCTCACTTCCAAAACAAAAGTTTTCTATAGAAAAATTTTTCAGGAACGTAATTCAATTATGCTATGACTTTAAAGGCAGCATAATGGTCAGACGGAATGCATAGAAAGTATGAAGTATTATAAGAGAATTGATAGACCATTCTTCTGTACTTTTTAAAGCATTCTTCTAGATCAAAGAATTAATCAGAGATGGCCCAGCTTCATTCACCTCTGAGAATGAGAAGCTAGATGACCCACTATGTCATTTGAGCAAAAATAACAATTCTAAGACAAATCGATCTCTCCAACTTGGAGACACTCTAAAGCCATAGATTGTGCTCCAAAACTTTCTCATTAAATGCTATTGAGGAAAGCGACAAATCCTTATCATATCAGCAGATTGTTCTCCAGAGGATTCGCTTTGAACATGATAGTGGATTAGCTGTTGACCCCTCCTTCTGTTTCCTCTGCATGACTTCTCCTGTTCCTTTATATTCACCTTCAGCCCTTTTATTTCTTCATTTGTTTCCYTGTCTTTGCTGTGGGCTAATCTTGTCTCAGCCAAATTCCACCCCTAAATATTCTAAAATCGTGCCCCTTCTATGCCGTTTTGCTAGCCATCATTTCTTTCAATTTATTTCTGCTGTATACCCATACCTGTGCCATCCACTTAGACTACAAGATACCACATAACAAGCTGGCTGTTACTTTCTTCCTCTGGTGGAAGCTTGTTCCACTGGAACTCTTGCTTATAATTACCAGTGACTGAGATCATTCTTACGTATGAATGTAAACTCTCTACCAGCTTTTTGATTATAAGCTCTTTACATGGATATTTTGTCCCATGTACTTTGAAAACAACCAAAACAGGCACACAAAGATACAATGGGTAAATGCATTGCAACAGGTCAGTTGATCAACAGGAAATAGTGTGTGTCTTTTTGGTCTACACCATTGCAAAGTAAAATGCACAAAATTAATCTTCTGCTGTTTTGCAGTTGTGGTGATTCAAGAATGTACAACTATCATTTACTGTGTCTCCATTGACAAGTAGTCATGTGGCACCTATGAGGCCTTTGTAGCACTATCATTTTTCCCAGATAACAGCTGCCTTAAACATCTTTCCATGACCTGTTCTCTTTGCTGACAGTTTCTCTCACTCTAAGTTTAGATTTGTTTCATTCATGTAATGTAGAGAGCCAATTGATACACGTAGAAAAATCCCAATCCTCAGTGAGTATGCCAAGCCAAGATCAGTACTGTGTGAAGGTCAATACCATGCAAATATATGCTCCCATGCTTGTTCATGTGTTGGATCCATGAAAACTGTAAATGTTACGTAAACAGTTAGGATTGATTTAATTATGTTCAGGGACTTTTTTGTCTGTTTATTTTCAGTTATTGAGAAATACTGAAGTCTCTAAAAGCAAATATACAGAAGTTCGTAGGAAGTCTCAGCAGAAATCAAATTTTTAAGTAACTTCCAATATAAGATACCCTATTTCCTATAACTTGAGAGACTTCTTTCTGAATGAACGCACATTTTGTCATTTTTAAGTGACATAGTCACAATGCAGGACCAAACCAGTTATAATCAGCTCTACTTCCTACCTAATTAGGACTCCTGTTTCCTGCTCTGTTACTGACTTACCATAATTTGGCTTCCCTGGACTGAATTTATCTCCTGTTTGATCGACTTTCTGTACTCCCACATGTACTACTTGTCTCTGCAACAGCAAAGGTACTCCATTTACTTGGAAGAGATTTCTACCAATAGAAAGACATTGTTTCAATCTCTATCTAGGACTTTCTGCTAGAAAAGTCCAGAGTTATTAACCCTGGGAACCGTCTATCAGTGAAATTACAGCAGAGATGTGCTGAAACAACAAATTCTTTAGATACAATAGCAATATCATTTCAGCTGAACATCACAGCTAAATGTAAGACAGAAATTACTGTCTTGACCATCCACTTTTGAAAAATGATGTGTGCCTTCATGTTATTCAGTCATAACCTTCTAGTGGACTCCTGCCATGGCTAGTTTTCTCCCAGATCTTCCAGTGGGTTTTGGTGCTATAGCTGGTCTTTTACCATTATACTAGGGATATTGTGATTTATGAGCACAAATTGCTAAAATAAGTAAGGAAATATGATCTTTGAGAATAAATCTCACTTGTGGAGTTTAATTCATGGTGTTTGATTGACATGGGACAAAATCTCAAGTGCTGTAAACCAGTGCAACTATACTGACTTGGCTGAACCTATGCACATTTGTAACAGCTTCAAAGTTAATCCATGAACTTGGAGAATCAGTTCTCAAAAGCATTTAATTAAGGGTAGTGATTCATTTTTTCACTGCTGCCATTTTCAAGGCATATTGAAGACACAGTGAGTTTTAAAATATCTTTTCTGTGCTTGTGCCACCCTAAATATTGGGTACAARTTACAGTT
This sequence comes from Rhea americana, assembly GCF_003343005.1. Taxonomy (NCBI): domain Eukaryota; kingdom Metazoa; phylum Chordata; class Aves; order Rheiformes; family Rheidae; genus Rhea; species Rhea americana. The sequence continues at coordinate 3,595,303 of NW_028186457.1, forward strand.
TCAGAAATACACAGTCACACCTACCTAGCTCAGTTTAAGTCATCTATAAAAATATCTTTTTATCTACAAGTAATAAACCATGGCCACAGGTGTGCAGGTATGGTTTTGAGGTTTTTATGTATGAGAGCAAGAGGGAAAATGATAATTTTTACTCATCTAAGATTAAATTACCATTAAATCAAAACTGAATAATCTCTGAAGTATAAATATCCAAATTATGTTTAAGGAAGACTTGGGGAAAGCAGCAGTTGAAAAGAAATCTTTTCACTTCATTCATTTTCAGTACTAAGGAAATCAGACAAATTAGCAGGYCAGGCTGCCATGTGGTATCAGTACAGCTATTGAATTCAGCTGAGCATCTGCCCCATTGTACTTGTGATTCTGATAAATGGTTATGCTCAACACTGCAACAATGTAARCTAACAAATGTGAATTACTCACATCTCACTCACCAAAATAGTTTGTTATACAAAAAAAGGATAAATATTTGGGTTTTTTCTTTGATATGATTGRATCAACACAGAGGAAAAACTCTGATTAATAATCCTGATTATAGTGCTGTTCTGGGGAATATTTTTTTCCTAGATACTGATCCATTAATATGAATATAAAATTCCATCATGTGGCAGGCACTGTAAAAGATGACAGAAACCAGCCCCAGAAAAGGTGTATTGAAGGCAGCTCTTCAGACTGCCTGCTTGCCTTTTCTGGTTTTTGATCARTGGTGTGATAATCTGAGGTGGAATGTCCTTCAGATGTGGTACCATGGACATCTGAGCTTGCCTTAATTATGGCGCTTTTACGTAGAAGATGAAAACCACAAATGACTGCTTTCAGGAGCTGGACTTTGTACAACTGGAATTGGATTTTATATCTTCCAATCAAGATACTCATCAACACAAACCAATATCCCAACAGCAGTATACTAGAATTCATTTTTTCCCATTTTATGGATAAATAAATTGAGATACAAAGAATATCAATGATCTGTACATGATGCAGCAGTGCATGGAGTTAATGTGGAGTTAAAACTTTCAGTGAATGTGCTTCAGCTCTAATCATGAAGATTACAAGGTTTAATGTCTCTGCTCATGCTATCTGTATGCTAGGATATTGGCAGGGTCTGTTACTTTCTGCTAGCCTCCAAATCTTGCATTATTTCAATGTCACCTTTGTCTGCCAAGCTAAGACTGGAGTTCAAGTGTTACACAAGACATTTCAAGTACAGAATTTTTCAATCATCAAGCCCATAATCAAGGGAGGAATAGCTTTCAGACACATCATAATTTTGTTAGTGTTTCAGGTGTTTGGACCAGAACAAGGGTTTCAGACCAATATTAGTTTCATAGTTATTTATGAGGCATAGGAGTTGATACCAGCACGTTTTCTCTCTGCACAGTACAAGTAACAGATCTTCCAAAACATATTCCAGCTACTGAGATTGTAAAATTGGGATCAGAAAGTCCATGTGTCTCAGTCAGTCCAGAAAGATTCTAGAAATGGATATGTTTTTACCTTACGGTTTTTACTGGAGCAGTGGCCTGGTTGAAGTGTCTTTGTTCTCTTCTGAACCAAACTATCACTCTTCTGTACAGGACACAAACGGTGTTGTATACAGGAGAGAAGAAGTGGTACTGATATATTCTGACTTTAGCAAGGCTTTTGATTTTTTCTCCATAGCTGTGTAGAAAAATATGGCCTGGATTAAACTACAATAAAATTCTAATAAGTTGCTGGAAAAGACAGGTTTCCAGTTATCATTTTTCAAAGACTAGTTATCAATTGCTCARTATTAGGCTGGAAGGTTTTATCAGATGGAGTTCCTCAGTGTATTTTTTGATAATTGATAAATATTTTATCCAATATTGATAAATATTTTATCTAATAATTTGGGTAGTGGATTAAGGGAAAAAATACCAAATCAGGGGGAAAATACCATTGTGGCTGGAACTGCCAGAACACTGGAAGACAGGATTAGTATTCAAAATCACCTTCTCAGAAGTAGTCTGAAATATGTAAGAGGCAGTTCAGTAGATAAACACAGAAGATACTGTATGCATTCGGGAAGAATCAGCCGTACTCATATAAAATGTGGAAAGACTAGGCTGCAGTTCGGTAACCTATCGTCTAGGAGTTATAATGGACCACAAGTTAAACATGAGTAAACCGTATCATTCTTTCAAATGAAAAAAATAATCAGATGCCATGCTAACTATATAAATGGAAGTGGAGTATATGAAATCTGTTGAGGATTTTTTCTTCTGCCTAACATTAGAAAGGCCTCAGCTGGAATACTGAGGAATGCATGAATACTCCCACACTTCAGCAAGAGACATGAACCAACTGCACAGAGTCCAAAGGAGAACAGTGAGAAGGGTAAAAGAGTATAGAAAACAATGATGATAAGGAGTGCTTGGGGAGCCTGTTTTAATGTAGACAAGAGAAAACTGAGAAAGATATAACTTATCTTAAAATATGTAAGAAGTTGTTGCAAAGAAGGCATAAGCCACAAATGCCACTGGCTGGGCATTTGGGATGTAACTCTGTTTCGTTAATACCTCTTGTGTTTTGCATGGTCTCATCTGCCTTGTCATTTAACAAAGAAGTTGATCATAAGTCCTTCACATGTATTCAGAATACTGCCATTGCCATGGAGCTCTTTAGGTACCTTCATCATCATGGATATTGATAGTAATAAAGTTGGGTTTCACTATATCAYTGGGATTGGTTATATTAAAGATGTGTTGTAGGGCAAAACATCCATATTTATGCTGTATTTAACTTTCTATTAATAATAAACTCATGTGAAATAGTTTTATTATTAATATTGATCACTGTTCCAATTGAAAGCCCAGATGTCAAGGATTCCTTTAGCATACTCAGTTATATTTAATAGTGCTGTTGATGAGAGAGAGCCTAATGAAGGCTAACAGATGGTCTATTTAATATTGCTGTAGGATTGAAACATTTGCCAAAACAGATACACAAAAGGATTTGACARCCCTGTAACTGAAAACCTTTAATTACCACTACTTCAACTCCTAGGGATTTCTGTGAGGCTAACATAACACTGCAGCTTTAGGATAGGTCAGTGTGGTAAGGAACAGCTTTCTGGAGCCAGGTAGTCAATGCTGGTGGAACTGCTTGCTGAACTTTAATAAATTGGGCATGATGCAGATAGTTTAGAAAGAAAAGCCTAGAAYGAAGGAGGAAAATAAGAGACAGCACTTTCTCTACCCGTGAGAATCATTTGCCCTTTCTCTAAAATGCCACTTCTTAAGGACTGTTATATCTACTGAGAAACTAGCTGGGAAGAAGGCATGCAGCCAGAGTGGAACTTTAATTATACCTGAGTTACAACCAGGAGTTCACCTTAAAAGGATGTGAACTTCAGTGCATAGACTACTCTTAGGGACAACAAAGTTACAAGTGAATGGGCTAAAAATTACTGAAGTTGTAAATCTCTTTATTTTGGAAGGAGAACACAAGTTTATTCAGGACACAAGAATATGCATAAATGCAGAAATCTGTGATCCCATGGCATAGATGAGATTAATTCTTCATCATCTAGGTTTCTGAGAACTCCTTTGACTTGTTGACTTGGATATGACAGGAAAGAAAGAGCTTTCACAAAGTTTCCATGACTTTCTTCTGACTCTGCTTGGAAAGATTGCCGCTTGGTTTTCTAACAGAAATTYACACCACTTCAGAAATGAAATAAAGCATAATTAGTAAGTTACGTTCTGATTTATGTGGATTGATTTCTAAGCAATTTCTTAGAAATTGAATCAATTACTTCAGAAAGAATGGGTATTTCTACTGCCACTGTGTACTCTGTTTCTGGTAGATCTGTCTGCAGCTGTAGGCATTGATTCTCTTTTAGCTGACAAAAGGAAGAAATCTGTGGAAGTACTCGTTTACAGTTCTAGGTATCCGATCTGCACTTGTTTTGTACAGTGTTGTCCAGAGAAATATATGGAGATGTGCACACACAGAGATGAAGGCAGATTTTGAAATTTGTTTATGGAAGGGCGGTTTTCCCGCCCCACCATATCCTGTGCTAGACCCAATCACAGAGGCCTTCCCTGAATGCAGGAAGAAGTATTTTCCTGGAGAAAAGGAAACAAACAAATGACAAGCAGGAGGTGAGATTCTCTCTAAGCCAACTTGTAAACTGTATCAAGACAGCAGAATAGGGAAGCCTATGGAGATTTTTGTACTTAGAGGAAAGTAGTGACACCTAACTAGTAACCAGTTTTGCCAGTCCTCACAGCATTGTCAGCCACAGATTTCATGCTCCATTTTGGTGGGAAGATCTTTGCGCTTTAAGAACCCGAAGCCACATGAACAATTTCCAAGAATGTATGTGCAAAATTTTTTCAGAGTGCAATTCCTTTTTTCTCCACAGCTGGATGGGGCCTATGCCTTTTCCACACGTGTCCCTGTGTGTTGGCTGATGGTGAACAAGCTTTTGTAAAACCATCTGCTTCTCATTGTTCCACATAATGCTAAAGYCTGACATTTTTACTGCCTCATATAAGAATCTACATCTTTGGCTTCATCCAAAGAGCAACTGGAAATGAATAGATACCAAACACTAGTCTCAAGGAGATAGTGTACTGGCACCTGGCCCCAGCTACATAGGCAAATGAAGCAGGCATAAAGCAATAGACTAGAATTAACTGCAGTCTTAATCCAGCAACTGTTGAAATCACTGGAAAGATTCCCATTGGATTCAGTAAGTTTCAAGAGGCAAACCACCTCCCTCGTGACATCAAAGTGAAATGCAGCAGTAGCACAAAATCCTAGAAAGAGATACAGTTAGGATAATAGTAAAACAGGCTGCCAAATTGGAAGAGAATTGGAAGAGAATTGGAAGAGAATCACTAATTAAAAGGGCTGTGAAATCAGACAGCTCTTTCATCATTGTATGCAGTTAAACCTTATAAGCAATGGCTACATGATGGGGATGTTTTTAAGCTAAATATATTTTTAATGTGATATGCATCTTCTTTGATGTAGACACTTTCATTAAATGTTCACCTGTTTAATTATTATTTACTTGTTCAGAACTTTGAGATTTACTAAGATGAAAGAGGCTATTGTTTGTGTATTATTTAGTGAGTGACAATGCCAGGGCTGACTCCTAAACTAGTCTTTGAGTTGTAACACAATACCTTAAGCCACTCTAATATTGGCAACATTCTTAGAAAAATCAGCTTTGATGAAAATGCAGATCCACAAAGGATATTCCATAATTAGAGGAGTTACAAAGCATTGAATGTGCCAGTAAAGTCAATTAAACACTAATTACTATTGGATTCAGACCTGCCATTGCATGATGAATTGCTGAAGTAAAAGTATCATTTCTGCACAGAGGTGCCAAATTCACCCCTGCTGATCTTACAGATGTTTTTTTCAACTACCCCTCTGATTCTATTTGAGATAAAAATGCAAAACTTTCCCTTGTTTTAGACAGTAGTGTGAAAAACTCATTAGCTGATATAATCTTTACGAGTAATTTTCTTTGTGTGGTTACATGACAGTCCTTCACTGTCCACATTTCTAGACTGTACTAATGATTTCACACCCTATTTTCTCAAGAGGCAGAAGATCTTTCTGCAACGTGCAGCTGACATATGGTTAATGTCTAGCCCTTTGCTACCATTCAGGTGATGGAGAGCTTTGGAAACCCTTTGACTTCATATCAATCTCAACGTACTCCATCAGGAATTCTGCAGACGGCTGTGATTCAGCCTTTTAAACATTTCCAGGAAGGTCATCACTCATTGCCACTTTTCTCCTTGCCTTTCAATGTTAACAAGTTTCCATATGCTGTTTCCATATGCCATGTGGCTTTCATAAAATCTCAGACAGTGACTTGTATGAAAGCTCAAATACCTTTATGATAGTAATTTAGAGTCTTGTTTAGTAGAATATTATCCAAAACATGTAGCTGAAGTGAAAGATGTTYCTCTGGCTTTGATACACTTTGAAAGGGTCTCTAATGCAGCCCAATGTACAAACTGTAAGATGGGGAGAGACCAGTATGATCACAGTCTGATCTCTGGTTAACTGGGGTCACTCAGTTTTCCTTTTTGTGCAACTCCATTTGTGTTAAAACTCTAGACAAACTGGAAAATGTTCACTGATGTTAGCATAAATTTCACCTTTTCCATTCATCTGTTTTAGACACATTCATGACAGTAATTCAAACTCGCTGTGGACTTGCTGAAATTCCCATAGACTGAAGTCAGTTTGACTAATGTGTCTCTCACAGCCTTAGCAGAGAACCTTAACTGTGGCTGCACAGTGCAGATTCACAGGAGATATTTAGATGTCTTCAGAGAGGTAGATGTCATTTGTAAGTAGTTTCTTGAACCTAGTACCTCAATCCCTCCTCCTCCAACCTGGTTTCCTGCTGCCATATCTGAAGACAGCAAATGAGCTCATTTCTCCCACAGAGAGATCTGACTTTGTCAGTCTGTTTACTTTCTTTTGTCTTTTCCTGAAGTCCTTAYTTATTCACCCTGGCCTCTTTTTAAAGGGATTCTGAGATGCTTTTTCAAGCTGGTGATTACAGGCTAATGTAGCCAATTCTGTTCCTCTGCCCTTTTGGCTGAGGGAAGATACCTTCATTTCCACTAAGCTTTTGTATCTGAAACTGGTACTGCTCCTGTCTTTCTGAAGAGTGCTATTTCTGCACTATGAGGAGGCAAGGACTGGAGAAAAGGGTGTTCAGGAATCCCACACAAATAGCATTTATTACTGCTTACCAGGAATGGTGTGGAAATACAAATCTTGCAGCAGTGCACCAGACTGAAAATCCTGAGCCTAGCTACACAAGCAGAAGCACCCAATTTATTACTTATTTAGATAGTTCTCACTGCAGTGCAGTAGAAATTATAGCTCCGTGTGATGAATAACTTAACTTCAGTACAAGCCCATTAGTCACAAAGGAGCAGGTTGCTCACATTACGTCCCACAGACATCATCAGGACTAATCCTCTCTAGCTCATGAGAARACAGAACATGAATGAATAGAGATTTGTCTTCAGCACACTTATTTCTACAAGCTGGAGTGATTGAGATTCCTCCACTGTGAAGCACAGGTGCTGAAAGTGTATTCCTGACAAGTACACATGATACCAACCACTTGCTGCTCGGTTTGCTTCCATCCAGCACCARCTGCAACCTGGATTGTGTGGGCTTTCCCAAAGGGTGGAAAGAACTGATGCTACAGCTAAAACTGTTAAGGAAGTTGCAGTTTGAACTGCTTGATTCTGTGACTGTTTTTCAAAGGTAGAAATCCGGTCATGCTCAGGTAGATTTCTTTCTCTTTGCATAGAAGGAAATATGGTATGTGTAGAACAGAGATGAATGAGTCCTCTCCAGAAACAGAAGTATAGCTACATCGTTTCAGCAATATTGGCTGCTTTCTGTTTCACACAAGATGATTCCAGCTGGACATCCCCACCTGTCTGGAGCTAATTTGGGTGTCTCTAGCTATGTCTTTATTAGCAGGAAAGAGCCATAGTGGGTGGGTGAAACTGTGCTGAAAACATGTTGTATATGCTGTACTTGTTATAGGGATTTTATTTCATGTTAGTTCCAGTCTGGTCCTTTGTACTGACTACTCAGTAGCAACTGGAGCACATTAGGTACTTTTCTGATATTCATCATGCAATTAAGGATTTAATTTTTACTTTTCTCCAAAGAGAAAGCACAATAAGTGGAGGCAATTGGGAGATTTGCTTCTCTTCTTTTTCATCTTCCCATTCCTGGAGATTTTTCGTTATTAACCTTAGTTATTTTGTTGGTTTTTCAAATGTCTAAGCAGAGATGAGAGTCCTGGTGAGCTAAGCGAAAGCTACTCCCTGCCTTGCCGTGAAGGTCTTCCTTCAGATAGACAAACCAGAGCAGGAGTGAGGCAGTGTCTCCACTCTGTCTCTAGAGGGGAAGATAAAGCCTAAAGGGTACCTGCAGAAGTCTGGCAGTCCATGAATGTCTAAATTCTCCTTTATGCCATTTTGACTCTCCCACAATAGCCAAGAGGAGTCTTTGACAATGTCAGTTCTCTTGACTTTCAGTCAACCTTCAACAGTAGATTTTATTCACTTTCTTTTTTCTTCTACTTGATCATCCCATCCTCCTAAATTTCTACCCTTATACTTTTTCTACTCTGTGTTTTCATGGATCCCAGAAGGCAGTGACCTACTCCATGTCATGCAGACTGTCTCCATTTTCACTTAAAATGATAGAAAAAAAAAGGAGATATCTAGAGACCAGAAACATTTGTGGCTGAAACATCAAAACTCCTCAGCTTTCAGGTTCTTGAGGAGTTGAGGAGGAGTATGAAGAGACTGTGGCAATTCTTTGTACAAAGGAGACGATGTCATGAAAAATCAGGAAAAAAATTATACTTAATGGGGGGGCAATAGGGGGAATAGTGTTTGAAATCCAGAGAAAAAGGCTTTAAAGCAAGAACTCCGAACTGTCAACAGTTTATAGAACACTTCTCACAGCCAGATTCAAATATATTCGTTGTTAGCTCAAATTGTTAACACATTATAAACAATTAAAATTGCTTATAAATTAAAATTGTTAAAAGTGCTTGCTGCACTTGTAGAGTATTTATAACATTTAACAAACACTGTAACCTCATATAGTCTTATGTATATTACATTGTAATTGTCTACACATACTAAAACCGTCACTAAATTTCCAAAAGTCATTAAAGCAAGGACAGAAACACAGGCACTAATAAACTTTAAAACCTTGATAGCACAAAATTTATTGAAAGTCTTACATGAGGAAGAAACTTATTTATAAATCAGCTAATACCATTTACTTTAAAACCAAGTTAACTGTAAAATCAAAAATAAGAAAAATGTTGTTACATTTTTTGAAAGTGTTTATCTTTTATTTAACACTTACTAAAAAAAAAAAAAAAAAAAAAAGCTTCAAAATCTCTTAAAAATATATTCAGATGCCTCCAAAATTGACAGATTGGTTGTTTTAAGCATCTTTAGAAAAAAATGATACCCTTTTTTTGACAAAACTAAATCTTTACACACAAAATGTGGTTAAAAATAATAATAATTAATGATTGTGTATAGTCACTTGGAAAATAAACTAAAAGAATTTTCCTTAAAAAATATTTCACTTTATTTGTACTTTGTTCCTTCTGCTAATATGCTTAATTATTGATGCTGTTACGATAAAATCTATTTAAAATGTAGATTGATTAAGCAAACTTTCAAACATGCAGAGCTCTGCTAAGGCGAATTCAGCAATTAGTTAAATGACTTACAACCTGAAAAAAAGAAAGCAAATAAATATAGCCAATTTGGAAGTATAGATGTTTGCTTCTTTGTTTCAGTTCTACTCCTGTTTCAGATGGTTCAGATGGCGAGATAGGAACTTATCAAAAATTGTATAGAAAATAAAGTGTAGCATAGTCCCGTATTTTGCCTAATGTTTGTGGCTTTGTCATTTAACTCTCTCTGGCAACTTTCTCTAGCTTTTCAACATGCTGCGCCGCAAATTCAGAATTGTTTTCCTTTCTTTCAAAAGCGGACACTACAAATAAACTGTGATAACATGCAAGAGAACAACACTTTCTCCAAGCTCAGTGAGATACAGAGAAACTGAAAGCTGCCCCACATACACTGCCCAAATGCTTCCATCTAATCTGAAAGCCTGCTTCTGTTCTTTGAATTATTTTTAGAAAATGGAAAGTCTAGAATAGTTTACTGCTGCGTTCTTTAAATCGACAACTCCTCCCCCAAAGCCTTTAACTGAGCTGGTTTATAAAACAGGAAGACTGCAGAGCTCAGTCATGTGCCTGTTGAAACAAATGGGAGCACCTCCACGGACTTCGCCTGACACTGCTAGCATATCCTGAAATATCACCTCCATACTTACCCACACGGTACAGTAGAGGCTGTGTGAGATACCAAGTCCTTTGTTGTCTGTTTAATTCTCCAAAACACTTAGTCTTCAAAACTAGGGTCAGATCCAAAAGTTACTGAAATTAGGGGAATTTTTTCATAAATATAATGGCCTCTGAGTCAGGAGAAAGAGCTAGAAATTGCATGGAGGTTCATGTTCTTTGAGGTTTCCAGTTCAGTGATTGCCATTAAAAAAAAAAAAATCAAAGTATGGTACGAGTTACTATAAAACTGCATCTGATCTGTCACATTTTCCCTATGTTCTTAGAATTGAAATATATCTGAACTGAGAATTTCAGAACTACTAAGCACTGGTTTAATCCTACCATTGAAATTCTTGGTCAGACTTGCATTAATTTCAACAGAACAAGGTTAAACTCAATGTAGAAGCTTCATCATCCAGTTTGTAAGGGTGGCATTTTGTTTCATATTAATGATGATGACTAGAAATTTTTTAAAAGCAGTTTGTCTTGCAGTATTATAGAACTAATGGAAGAAAGTATGGTGAGGTGTGATGCAGAAGAAGTGTATGACTTTTCACAAGAGTTCAACTAACCTTTGATTACCTTTAAAAATTAAAGTAATCTTACGGCTGAAAGAATGCTCATAATAAAAGACTTAAGGAGCTCAATCTGCTCATCAAAAAAGATCAATAGTAGCTTAATTACAATGTAGAAGTGCCTTCATGGAGAGCAAATATCAAGTATTAAAGGAGTCTTTAATCTATCATGGAAAAGCATAACATGTACCATCGGCTTCAAGTTACATCAAGCAAATTCTCCTTAGAAATGGCTTCTTTCTTTTTTCTTCTTTTTTTTCAATAAAATGTGCTGATTGAATTTCCATATTTTAACAGCTTCAGATTAGGAGCAAATGCCTTCCTAAAACTGATGGACTAGTCAAACACAAGATTCCAGTCTCAGTATGAAGTTAGTCAGGAAAAGAAAGAAAGAGAAACAGAAAAAAATTGATGTTTTTAGGGAGCAGGTTGGACATACTTAAAATTTCTGCTGCAGTTTCTTTCTATTTATCCCATGCTTGCAATGAAGAAAACAAAGGAGAATGAAGAGTGAGGGAAAGAAGGGAAAAGAATGTACTCCTAATGTGAGTCAGTTTGTCTTCGTTAGACCAGCTGAGGATCCAGGCAACATCCTGCAGCAGTTGAGCAAAAAAAAAATTTTTATTATTTGTTTTAATTGAAAAGATATACCTCATGGACCGAGTAAAGATTCAGGTCAGGTGTTACTTTACAATATATATCACGGTTTACTTTGTAGTGAAAAAGCTTGTTCATTTCTACTTTAATATTATTCTTTATTTTCATGCCCAATTCTATAGCATGTCGCTGTACTGTGACATTACATTACCACTAAAATTAAAAGTAATCTAAAATAAAACATTAATTTGGATACATTTTCTCTGTTACCTCAGTGGCTGTTGCGTGATTTTTAGAAATGATTTTAGTAATGTTTGCCCTTATTTGTTATTCTCCTACTTTAGTAATGCTGCCAGCTGTACTTTCCACTTCACATGAATTCTGTTCTATTCCAATTTTCCACTTCTCTGCCTTTAATCCCAGTGTTACAAATGGAATCCCATGCTACACTAATATCTCTTACTCACTGGCACAGAAGAGATCAATATTTCAAAATGGCATATGTTTTATAGATCAACTGCTTCTTGCATAAGAATCCAATGGCATCTGAACCATTACACAGTATTTGTAAGCTGCACGAGCCAATGATTGTGAAGCCCATCTTTGCACAACGTATCAGATCCTAAAATGTCTGTACTCATCTGTGAAAAGCGTTTCTGTGAAATTTGACCAAGTTATTCAAATCCTTGATCTCCTCTCACCATATACCGTTCTGTGTGACCTAGAGGCATGGAAAATCTATAATTATATGAATGTTTTGTCCTTCACAGACCTGCAAAGATCCCTGAAAAACTTTCAGTTGAGTTTCACAGTGGTCCGAGAACACTTGTCTGAATATTAGCACTTGTGCAAGCAGAAGTCAAGTGAGTGTCTAAGAGACACACAGCTGGTCAGCTGTTTAATCAGGTTAATTTTGACAACCCTTCAAATGAGTAATCTGCCAGTACAGATTCAGAACTAATCTTAGCATAAGCCACTGGCCCCACGCAGACCTTGGAGGAAACCAGAGGGGATGTTGCGTTTCAAAGTGTGCTTACTAATGCCAGATGGATCCCAACTCACTTGCCTGCACCAGGCATCAGCTCTAATAGTGACTTTAAGTCTTTGAAATCAAGCAGGCAAAATGCCTTAAGTCCTGCCGCAGAGGAAAATTTTGACATGCAGAGTTTTAGGACTCTGCTGGACATCAAGCTATTCCAGGGACCAGCCAGTGCCCAAGCTCTTTATGGATGTCCTAGAGAGTCCTGTGTCATAGTTAGTAGCTTTAATTACCAAATATTACTCTATCTTTCACATAGTGAAACAATCAGAGAATTAAACCACTGTATATGGTGGTTTATGGAAACCACCATATTAAACCACCACAAGAATGATTCTCTAATCTGCACCTTGCTGTTTTTCCAGTCTGAAGAGTAACACAGGAAAAAAATTCAGGAGTTCCCTATCTATTTGGCGACAGAACAGCAAAGAAAGCATGGCTAGGGATGTTTCTCCACTTGCAACATAAATTAACACATTTTCATTTTAAATCTGGTGTTTAGATAGAAATTTAAACTGAATCAAATGAACATAAAGCCCTTGACTAGCCCTTACTTGAGAATCAATTGAAAAATTCCTAAGGAACACTTTTTTTGTCATGGCAGGGGGATGAGAATTTTTCAGTTTAACAAGAATTAAAATATTGTGGCCCCTTTTGATTTTGACAAGTTTCTGATAGGACCTGGGCAGGGCTCCAGATTTCAAAACTTGAGCTCCAAGTGGTGCATCTCAGGAATTATATTCTGTTCTGCTCTTTGGGAAGATTTTCCGGTTTGCTGGCAGATCATCTAGCAGCTCTGTAGCAGTGCACCTGCTGAACTGCTTCAGGGTTGACAACCAGAAGGGCTTTGGGCTTCCAGAGACCAAAGCCCACTAGKCAGACTGCCCTGAAGCGCTAGCTCTGTTCTCTTTCCCAGGACATTGCAGTGTTTGATTTCCAGTCCAACAAGAAGAAAAGCATGCTTTAAAATACCCCTCTTCCCTATGCGCCTATCTCTCTCTCTCTGCTCTGAGTATGTGGGACACTGAGGATGGTGACAAGGCAGAGATGAAGGGAGAGAAACTTCCTTGCTTAAGAACATTCCTTGGTTTTGCCCTTCTCTAGCATAAAATATATTGATGTATATGAACTGCATTTAAAAAAGTCCAAAATAAAACACTATTGGATACACTTTTCCCACTAAGGAGAGGATTARGGAAGAAGCATGTGATCCATGTGATGTTTAATGCATCACTGACATTCAGAATAATGACCAGACTAGACTAGAAACAAGACAGAAACACCTTGACCCCTTCCAAGTAATTTTAAACAGAAGAAGTGGCCAACTGGCAAAAACTGAATCAAGAGTGAAACTTGGGTGGCAGCTTCCACTCTGAAGAAACATTTTTTCTTTCCACATGCACTATTGTTTCTTCCTGGTGCTGTTTATAAGAAAATTAGTTTAAATAGCAGCCTGAGACCCTGGAGAGGTCTCTGAACTGGTAATCTGGATTTTAATAATGCTGCTGTATTTCTTCACTGTATTATTGCAAATTTGTATAATGAGTAGTTTTCCTCTTAGGAAATGGCCAGGATAGTTGTACTTGAAGCTCTTCAAAGGCTATTAAAATATTCTTATTATAAGTTTTTATTAACAACTTTGAGGGAGACTTTACCAATAAGGTCAACTGGGAACCATAAATCAGACTTTARACTTTACATCTGTCTACAGTGAGTGTAATCAAAATATTTCTGGTCACACAGATCTGAACTTCAAAATTTTCCTGGAGTTCAGGGTAATGTATTTAGGTGAAGTGTTTGGTTTCAGCCTAGCATGTCTTTGTAAAGCTCTTTTCTTCTGCTGAATGCAGGAATATGTAAAAAAAGGACTTTAACCTAAGAATGAAAGTTCTTCTATCCCAGAAAGAATTTCTGTCTAGAAAGAACAGAAAATGGAAAGAAGATGCAAAGCCAATGAAAAAGTTTTATCTGAAGTAAACTAATACTATACAGATTTTTCCCCTACATAAAATGAATGCTTAAAAATATCTCCATCCTTTCTTCTTTTGACTGAAATTTTTGATCTTGATGGGTATTTTTATTTATTTGTCTTAATGGCTGACTGATCTAAATATTACTGCAAATAGTACATAATAAGAGTAATTGCAAAGCTTCTCACTGTATGTTGTTTGTGTAGGGAAGGACATTTCATTTCATACATCATTTACAACTCACCGCTCTAATTCTAGGAAGTCAAAAAGCTTTTAAAATTTAATGAGCAAGAATTTTATGCTTTTGCAACATCCAAAAATGGGATATACCAAGCAGTTGAGTTCACATTTTCTCCTGACACTGGTTTCATTTTCTTTCAGCTACACCAATAAGAATTCTTCTACTCTGAAGTTAATTAAGCTGAATAGCAAAGAAGACATTTATATGAATTATCTCCAATGTCCTAATCCATTTCTGTATGTATTTTTTCCTCTAAGATACTCCCAGCTCCTATGTTCCATAAATAAAAAATAGAAATTGCAATTTCCTTACCTCTTTAACTGAGTGATCCTTTAAAGGATCTCTGAAATATCTCTATATCGTAGAGGATGAATTATCAGTTGCACTGAAGAACCATGTCCTTTTYTATGTGATGTCTTGTCTAGGAGCACTGTATGCTGAGCATATTAATGCTCAGTAATTACATTGGCATAAAGTAGTTAATTTATCCTGAAGTGCTTTGTGTCCATATACAATGTCTTTTTTTAATTATTTAGCATGTTCAGGCACAGTAATTAATCTTACTTGAAACAAACATTTCTCAAATTTGAAATGGGTTGTTTCACTTCGAAACTCTTCAGAATGCTTTCCTAACTAAACAGGGATCAGAAATTAACCGAGAAAATAATATTTCAGTAAAATGCCACCTTTTCCAAGCCTGACGTTTTTGGTTCAAAACACTGCAGATTTGAGCTAATATTTGTGGAACCCAGTTGGAACTTCTGGGGTCAGAATCACCGAATCAGAAATCACACGGGCACTGGCAGCCGTGTGGCAAGGGGAAAACTAGTAAATCTGGCAGTCTGCACATGCGCAGGGACATGATGCCCAGAAATACCCCACCTCCATTTTTAGGAGGGAAGTTTTCCAAAGCAAAAGCAGCAGGGCACAGTGTGCTGGGACACTACCCTCAGGGATGTAGGCTGGCAGTGATTTCAGCTCCCTGCCTTATCAGTAGCCTGACAAGTGCCTTTTTGAGAAAACCGTCCCTCCTTCCCCATCTGTCAAGAAGAGCCAACACGGGCCTGCTTTACAAAGCACTTGGAGATAATCGATGAGCAATGCTACAGAAGAAGCTGGTAGTTTCATTCACAAGTGAGACCATATCACTTGTAACTTAGTTTTCGGAGTTTTAAAAGATCCACTGAGCAAGGAATCAATCATCCTGGATTTAAAAACTAGAACCTGGCTAGCACTGCAACATAGTGAAGCTCTTCGATGTGGTAGAATGAATTTCAACGGATGCACTCTGTCATGCAATTCTCATTTTTGAGAGTTTGCAGCAGCAGGGAGAAAAGGAGGGAAGCAGTGAAGGGAGAGCTGCTTTCACTCTGCTTTCTTTTAATGACACACAACATCTGCCACGATACCCCTGCTCAGTGCCAAGGATTCTTCACATTTAAAGTGCAATCAAAATGTCCTGCCTGGCAAAGGGTAGCAAGCAATCTGTTGAAAAGTTGGGTTGCTGTCATCGTCTGTGATGGCAAAACTGTCACGGACCTTGCCCTTGACTACATCCTTTCTCAGAAGAAATGCTGGTGGATTTCACATACTTGGTGAATGCAGGCGTCACTCCCAGGCCTGCTGAAGAGCTCCAGGACACCTCTATGCTCAGCCTATTTGTGCTCTTGAGGATGCAATCAGCTTTTCATCTCTCCTGTAGAGAAGGTTATTTCTTTATTTTCCACTGAAATTGTTTGAATCATGTTTAGGATTTCAAATGACGCTTGCATGAAAAGATTATGGCAGTAGCTAGCCCCCAGAGATAACAGATTAGCATTCTGTTCTGTCTGAAATTATTTATCTTTCTCTCAAAATCTGTACATCTTTGCAGCAACAATTATAGATCTGAAATCATACTACATGGGCTAGAACTAAAACATGGGGAAAACAGGCCATCACCACATGATTTTGAATCATACAAACACAGGGCTAATGGAAATGCAGAATTTTCAGCATACACAAAGGTCTGATATTTCAAATATATTTTTGTTCTGAATCAAGATTTCCCGCTAAATAAAATTAGAAAAAAATGTTCAGTATAATTGAAGCATTGATTTCAACTTTAATTTAAGATTATATTACTTTTAATTAAATGATACATATATTCTAAATCAAAAATATGTGATAATTGCATACAACATTAGTGTAGGAGATGGACCTTTAAGAACCTTTAAAAAAGCAATTGAGCACATATAGCAGACTCCTCAATTAAATGATAACTATTTAGAGTTAACAAAAACAGAAACAGAAAAATGAAATAGTCTTTTCCAACTTGTGTTAAATGAAACCTTTTGGTCTTATTTAAATATATGTATGTATATATATATATATATATATATATATACACACATATATATATAAAAGACCCCTACTGTTTTGTAAAGTCGGCATGCTCCAATGATCCAATTAGCATTTTCCAAAACAATTTTCAGCTTTCCAATTTATACAGTGCAGTCTTTTGTATTGCCTTTTTCTTTCTTTTCATTCTACAATACTTGTAATTGAAAAAAAACACATTAAAACTGTACTGGAAGGTTTTTCATCACCTTCCATAGGAGCAAAGCCATGTACCATTTAATTAACTATAAAGCAAAATAGCTCTCATTCAGGTGCAGCTAATCCTCACCCACATGCACCACTCTTTATAGAAGTAGCTTCCCTGTTTCCTCAACGCAGCCCTAGACTCTGCTCCGGGGAACAGCGAGGGAATCCCCACTGTGGAGCAGAGCTGACTCYCGCTGCTTTTTGCCGCAGATTTGATCAGAGCTTGTGTGGCCATAGAGGCAGAGCACTGAGCAGACTCAGATATCTCCAGCTGAAGTAACAATCCTTAAGAAATCTTGCCAGATGACCGTGAATGCTAACAGTCCTGCAATGAATGGTTTATTTCACTCCCAAAATAATCTCTCTCTAGGTCCTGGTTGAGGAAAATGAGATACAATTGGAAGGAAAACGTTTCCTTCTTTTGTCGATATACCTTCCTCAGCAAATAGTAAATTCACAAAAACAGACTTACATGRAATAAAAGAGTGTGTGTATCTGCATTCACTCCACTGTATATAGGACAACAGAAGAGGATCTGAAAAAATATCCATATGGTTAGAAGTGACATTTTTCAAAATGAAATATTTCAACTTTTCACTTTAAAGCATACACTTCTCTTTTGAAATTTAGTTTTGCTTTTAAAAGGTAAACACTTCTTATGTGGATGTTTAACTTCCTTCTTCATATATTCTTTTAATTTACTACTTAGCAGCTCTTCCCAAATTAAAAGTAAAAATAAAGCAGAACAAAGCATTTTACTTGCCCCAAAATTAAATTATACTTTTTGTTACAAGGTTAAATGGCACCATTTGGCTCACCCATGCTGATGCTTTCATTACTTTCAGGATTAAACAAAGCTGAAAATTCTGTTATTTTCACATCTCTGCAGAGACTGCTGTATTTTCCCTGACTCCTTTGGAGTAAAGGTCAGCTAGCCCCAGGGCCACAAGCCCTCTGATATTACTGGCACTTCTCTGGTGCAAGAAAAGAGWATCTGATCCAGTATTAATGCTGAAGATTTGATGTGAATCACTAAAACCTACCCAGATACTCCAAAGCAATACAGTAGATAGACCCTTATGAATTTTGTGAAGGATGTTTGTTTCTTTTCCTCTGAAAGGATAGCACTTAAATGCTGTGGTTCGTTTATTCTAATGTCCTTTAGGCAGCATCAGTTCCTTACAGACAATTTAAAATTCTTTCACACTCCAGAAATACCACAGACAGCAACAAGTTAGATAAGTCATTCTTAAAGCTATTAGTTGATAATGATGATAGCTTCTGTTCATCTGAAAAATTATTGCTCATAAAATTACTGTATCATAAGCAAATGCACCTTTTACTGATTTGTTTATCCTTGCAACATTTTCAGCTTAGATAACACTTTTTTTTACTWCTATTGTTATTATTTATTTCTCTCCATCAGTTTCCTAAGATATCTCATAAAATATATCTTATACTTGCCAGAATTAAGAAAATCACTAACTTCCAATACAATTTCAGTTCTGTAGTATTGTTAAAAGGGGTGGGGGGAAGGCAAAACAACACCCTCAAAAACAAATTTAGATGTATTTGGATATTTCCCATAGCCCAAGTGATGAATAAAATTGAAAAAAAAATCTTTATCATATAGCAGAACTATAGACAGAACTTTAAAACAGAAATTTATAAATAAAACTTCAGACCATAAAGACCTACCCTAACCCTAACCTTCTCTCAGGGAGGGAAAGGAAAAGTCAAAGAAAATTAGCAAATTTTATAGATTAGGAAAAAAACATGCAGTGCTACACATCATATGTCCCAGCATGTCTCTAGCTGCTCAGGTATAGGCTGCAAGTTAACTCTGAAAGCAGAGCTGGGATCCTTCAAACTGACTTTGGTCCCAAAATTAGGCAGCTGTTGGGCAAAGTGCTGCAGGTCCTGTGGACAGCACTAACAGGCTGCTGGTGGTACAGTGGAGAGTGAGGCTTTCTCAGTCCTTGCAACAGGATGGGCTSCCCTGCCCTTAATCACTTCTCTTCTCTCTGGTGTCGAGGGATAAATCCACAGGTCTCGCACCTGCAGAGCAAGTCTTCAGTCAGCTCACCAACTACTTCTCCATCCTCAGGGCCAGGGTTTGACCAATTGTGTCYTTGGTTGTCTGGGGGAAGGAACAATATTAGTGAAGATCAGCAGGTTTTTGTATCTGGAAGGAAATATTGGTGCAAAGTGAATTTTAAAAGATCAAAGGGCCTGTATGCACGTTTAGATTTCTCTAATTTTACACTTTCCTACTAGCTCAGTGCAGGAAGCCTTTTTCTATTCAATTGCAGGATTACAGTAGACTTTTTTTCTAAAAAAWTTAATAAACCTTTGGGAAGGCCTGCTCTCAGGTAAATTCCCAGAGGCTGCCTTTTTGATCTGTTCAAAAAACCAGCACTCTTCTTCATACTGTTTTTCTGGGCTCACCTGTGATATTTCTCACTGACGTTGTAACCAAAACAGGAGTCGATGCGTCCCTTCTGCCTTGGGCTGACCTTTTCCCTCTTGGACCACCTGAGGATGTGTCMCTTTGACATCTTTCCCCTTAGCAATGTACCTCAAGCCAGCTGAGCCATAGTAAAGCATCTGATGAACGCTTTTAAGATCTTTTATTGATTTKTAAGCTAACTCATCTCACCTCAGATTTGTGGTAGGCTTAAGCGCACACATCTACTCRGTTATGGACAGTTGCTAAGTCTTGGCCATCATCCTGTGTATGCCTATACCCATTCAGCCTTAAAGGTTTGTCATCACTCATTTAGCAGCTGTATCAGCACATGGGAGACTTAGGCTGAAATGGTCTACTTTCTCCTTGCTATAGTTCAGAACAGAAATCTAAGACATAAACCACATTTTSGGACAAGGATCGATATGCATTACTGTATGGCCCATCTTCATCCCTGATGAGGTAAAAGGCTCAGCATGGTCAGACAGCTGTAAATTCTCCAACGTTGTATCTGGTTGGAATGGGAGCACTGTAGTGAGGAATGGGAAGCAGGACAGCTGCTGTGATTCTCCATCATTTTGCTCACATATATCACAGAAAGTATCTTGCCCCAGTGCTGGGGACTCTCCTAAATGCGAACGTAAAAGATTGCTTGCAGTGTACTCAGAAACTGTCATAACAGCAACCCTGAAATGGGGAGGTTCCTGCAAGCTCTGTATTGCTAGTGAGCTGCAGGGAGTTGTTTTGCTTTAGACTGTTTGTCTTTTCTATCGCTCTCCTGACTTCTTGGATTTTCAGGAATGGGCCTGTTTTACTGGCCAGAAGCTAGTACAGTCTTACTGAGACTCCTTTTGTGCAAGAGGCGTTCAAATAAATGCTATCACATAATAACAAATAGTTTCAATTAAATGAAAGCATGAGCAAGAATTCTGTGACAGTGCAGAAGTGCAGTTTCAGAAGCCACCAAGGACAGGAGGCTATTTAAATCCTTCTGTTCCTGTTTCTACAGTAGCTCTACTTTGCAGACAAACCAGGAACTCTCTAGGTTTTTAAATACCCAGAAGTTAAAGTATTGGTCCCATCTGTCATCTATATCCTGTGATGTTAATTTGATTGCATGGAAAAATCACCTCTTTGGTGATGAGACTGTTTATTGGGGACTACACTAAAGCAAAAAGTAGAAAGCCAACTAGATTTTACATAGGTAGATGTGGCCAGCAGAAGTGAGCAGAAGAATCTAAAGTTACTGAGTCCTCAGTGACTTCATTCAGATCTCATGATTTAAAGAGAAATTGCACCGTTTCAATGTCTGGCAATCAACAACATTATATAATAAGAATTGTTTTGAATTAACTGTGAGATATGTTTGGAAATAATCTCCTTCCCTTCCAGCTGAAACTTATGCTGCATTTTCAACATCCTTGACAACTCTAGCTGATTTATTAAAGTCTGTTAAAGAGGGGGATACTGAGGCAAATGGAGGTAACATGATTGCTGAAAGGCAACYATAACGGAACACAAGGTTTTAATGCACTTTCTTGGGCTCAGAGTCCGTTTAACTTCCAAATTTGTCACACGCTTCCAGTGTGAATGTGGGCATATTGCACTCTCCCCTTAGACTTTCCCCTTGCAGTGAAATTAGTCTGATAATTGTTTCTATCTGTACTCTGACTTGTTTGTTCTAAGTTCACAGGGACAAGGAATACCTTGCATTAAAAACTCAGAGATGCAAATCAGCATCTGGCAGGAACACTCGACTTCCCTATTCTCTATTGATCTCTGTGTTCTTACCATGATGCCACTTGCCAGAGAAGATTTGCTCTTTCTTCCTCTCCTCTCCACTGAGAAAATCATCATTAGTTGCAGTTTCTTTCCCTTATTCTTTCAAGATTTAGTCCAGGCCTCCTCATTATGGTCCCAAGCCTTCCCCTCCCAGTCCTTGAAGCAAATTGCCTCCCTCAAGCCTGCTTAACCTATTTAAAATGGCAAGGGAAGTTTCAACACTAAAACTCAACATGTGATTTCTRTGCAGCCAGAGTGGTGAAAGCTAGGCCTACAAATGTCGTTCACCAAGCTACTTGGAAAATTTAAAGGGGAAAAAAGTGTATGAAAGCCACAGCCCAGACTAGAACTGTAGAGGAAAATCAATTTAAATGTAGACCACAAAGAGGCTGGATAACACAGACCTTAYCAGCTCAGTTCCACTTATGCAACTCAGTCTCAAAAAGTCATTCTTCTAGAGCTTTAACACAAAAGGTAGCTCCATCAAATATTCCACTGAAAGCAGCAGTAACAGTCAGCTCATTCAAGCACAGCCTTTCCACACTGTCATATAAACCCGTTATGCTGAATTGCTGTGACTACCTCACTGCCTCGATACTGCATAAATAGAGTCCCTCTGTACTTGTATCTGGTTTCATAAAGCCACTTCAAACCCCAGTAAAATTGAAGGTCTCACAATAAAAGCCACTAGGGGTGGGGAGGGAAAGGTTTGGTAATAAAGCAACTTGTGAGTGAGTTTGGTGACAACTTGGAGGGATTTTAATTCAAACTCCCACTGCTTTTATTTGAGAAAGTGAAAACCTTCATGCTGGGGATTATCAGAGGTAATAGATGTCATTATGTCCTTTCTACAGAACATATAATTATTGATGCTCATAGGCTGAGTAATCATACAAAACCTAATAGCTGTAACCTGTAGCTAATACAAACAGGCTGACTCAATGCCTTCAATCAGAACAACAAGCTATTATCCCTGCGCTTCTTTTCCTGAATATACTTGGATGCACTTGATTTAAGGTTTGAAATTTCATATGGTAGATCATAGCCATAACTCATTCAATTCCCTCCATCTAAAAAACATGTTTATTGTGAAGTATTTTGTCTCCTCTTTTTGGATCTCCTTCCTGTTCTGAAAAGTCACAGGCCATTTCCATGCCCATAATTAGCTCTGTCTCAGACTGGGGTTTGGAGAAGATTAGATGCCTAAAAAAGCTGCATCACTGAGCCTCTAACCCTCCACACAGGCAGAAGTGTGGAGCTGGATCCGAAGTACCCAAAATCCTGCAGGATGCACAGCCCCATACTCRCTACTCAGGACTGTGATGAGGAAGGATTGAACCTGCTCATGACTCCTTCTCATCTTCTGTCTTTTCTCAATTCATACATACCTAAACATAGACCTTGACAGGAGGTGTGAGAAAATGTCAGTCAGACACTATATAGAGAGGACAGACCTTCCCCATTTTGATAACACAGCAGCCACCAGGGCYCACCTGTAACACCTGGAGACTCACCATGAGTTGCTGCAGGAGTTCCATTGCTATCACGTTATCCTTTCTACTCCATCAGTAACTGGAGCCCTCGCTCTTAAATCACGCTATCATGTGAAGTGGAGATACTATTGCAAGCTTACATCAGCCTGGAGAACATCTCAGCAACTGTGTCAAAAATTACTCAACCTAGAAATCAACTAAACTGACAGAAAAAATTCGTTGTTGCCAGCTATTAAGTTGCACTTTGGTTCTCTAACTCTGGACTGTTTATTACTTTGACATTGCTTCTCAGCTTCTCCCCACTCCTGTCAATTCAAGACTTTGCCCTTAAGTCATCTTCCTTTCCTCCCATCTCAAATAGGCTTCATTACTTCCCTTTGAATCCTGTTGGCCTTGTGCTTTGTATCTCTTCTTCGGAGATCTACCTTACTTCCTTGCCTGCTTCTGCTCATATGGTAGTAGTCRAGACCCACTGTTTACTGCTCTTCAMATCTTTTTCCTTCTCTCTGTCCTATTGTCTAGAGAAATTTCTTTTTCTCTCCTCCCCAACAACTGTTCTTTACTCCTTTAAGTATGTTTTTCAAATGATTGCTTTCTTTTTTATTCCTATACAGCATTTTTGATTCTTCTCATCCACCCCTAAATAACTAATTTTCTGTCTGTCCATCTCTCTTAGGTATTTCCAAATATCAGGTCTTGTGCTGTTTTTTTTTTTTTTTTTTTTTTTTTTTTTTTTTTTTTTTTCAATTGTACATAGCTTTAGAAATTTCTTCTTGCAGTGAATAATATGTCACAACATATAAGTGCATTATTACAATTATATTTAATAATAATAAACTATATTAGTGTGTCCAGACATCCCATCCTGTAGCTCCCTAAAATAATTGAGAAGGATTGCAGGCTGAGTCGATACTGAGTAGATACTCTAGTAGACTAGAGAAGGGATGCACTGAAGGTGAACAGAGCAAGACAGTACCTCAACAAAGTGACTTTGGTCTGTGTTCCTGCAAAACCCAGGCCCCACCTTTACCATTCTGTTACTGTGACAAGAAATTCTAAATTCAGGAAAACGTTAGTCAGYTTCCATGTTTAGCGCTAGTCTAATTATGTTCATCATTTTTCAAAAGCCCTGTGATGTTTTTGCCTCTACGTGACATTTTGCTACTTCATTGCTGTTTCTATSTCCAACTTCTGATGTCAGAGTACATGACACTTAGAACAGCTCAGTGAAACATGTGAAGCTGGTTTTCCRTCACTTTGTCGTGTTTAAACTCCCAGCCTTCTATTAATTTCACTCTTCATGATTAAGTAAATACCTCCTTACGAGAGAAAAAATTAACTAAAGCAAAGATATAATTGTTTTTCTTCACATGGTTATTCAGTTAAAATACTCAGTTTCTGCTCATTTAAATGTAAAAGGAAATACGTTTCAGGCAGAGTTCTGACTGAGCTGAAAATATGATAAATTAGGCTGTTATTATGGGTCTAATTGTGTAGTTTAATTATAGATTATACAGGAGAATACAAARTGGGCATTTTGTTAGGTGAAGATGGTGTCATCTGTCTGCCCAACGTCTTTCGGTAAGAACTGTAGGCTTTTAAAAGTCTTTCATTTTTCTGGTGTATATAATTTTTCAAGGATGGTCAACTACTGAAAACACTAATTAGTTATATTAATAATCATAACTACCCAAATGTTAATTGTATATAGGAATACTAAAACTACCCAAACAAGTCATCAGGTCATCTCCTATAAGGAGAGCAGACATCCTACTTACAGTGCATAAGATCCAAATATCCAGTATATATAATTYTACCCTTTGCTGTACCTCTCATTCCTTCCTCAAATTAACAGTGGAGCTGCTGCGGGACTGTGTATGATCAAATGGTGCTAAGAAGCATTCAAGAGTAAAAGTGTCCTCTGGAGCTGAAACACTGACTGTGCTGTTAGTTCTCTTTCTACAGGCACCTCTATGATCAAACTTCAGATCACTGGAGTGTTCAAAAACTAGCTGAAAATATGTGAAATGGTAACTCTGAGGGTATTGCAAAGCTATATCCTTTTCTCTCACAACTAAAATTGTGACTTTTGTAAAACTCAGTTACTTAGTGAATAAACAACTCTTCTACCTTTGAGATTCACTTTTTCTTGTATAGGATCCTGTTGGCTACAGATTTTTAGCCATTCAGTTTTGTTGTTCTAGAGAAAATTAGTTTTATCCTTATGTTTCTTCTTGGGTTTGGCTATTTAAAATGTGCAAAGGCTTGTGGGTAGCTCTACTGCGGCCATTTTAAGTTTTCTTTCTGTCATCTGTCCCCCCATTTAACTATTACAAACTTCAGCTGTAGGGTTTTCTTTTCCGTCTTCTATAGACTGCTACATTTTCACAGATCTGATACTGTGAAATGCTTAAGAGTCCCAAAATAACTCGAAATAYTATTTTTTAATTATTCTTTTTGTAATGAGTAAATGTCTAAATTGACTCGATATGCATATTATTTGTCCACTTATGAAATAGGAACTTGTGCATACAGTAATACAAGTATTTTTCTTTTTGGAAGCAGATCAGCCTTCTGCTTCAAACAAGCAGCATAAATATGGTCAAAGACGATCTCTTCTTAATTAAAGGGAGCACATAGTATTGATTTAATAAAATTTTAACATTACTTAATGACAGCTAGATGTTATGTTCAGAGCAGAAAGACTGACATTTTATTGTAATCAATATGTATTTTATTAAAATCAATGTGCTCCATGAACTATTCTACAGAACTTTAATAACATCTAATCTGCCAGACTACAGAAGTGGAGAGCATGTCATCTGAAGGGAAAATTCTTTGATATGAGAATTGCTATATGTGTAATTCAGAAGTTTGTTTTGATTTTTCTTAGATGCCAGTGAATGCAATTTGTATCATTAAATGTGATATCACAAATAATTTCAGATAGCCAACAAGATTGAGACCTGGAGAGAGTAGAGATAACAGTATGGGCAATATTTGCCTGCCAGGTTTAAATTCAGCCCTGCTCAAACTTAGGCGTAACAGCACAGAGGTAGCAGTCCAGGACAGCCCTCAGTCGCTGAGTGCGYCCACTCTGATATATTCCCCTGAAAAGTGGTCCTGATGCAGAGCTACTCTGACAGCCTCTCAGTCTCCCAGCACACTCCTAAGCCTGAAGGACATCCCCGTTCTACCAGTGCTCTCTAAAAGCCAGGACTCTCGTAAGTAGGAATGCGAACATGTTTGCACTACTGCTGGCCTTTTGCTCTGACTAAAAGAAATTGCTACCATATTTTGCTCCCTCCCCAGTGGCTGATACACATAGTGATGTTTAACCACCTACTACAGCTACTAACAGTCATTGCATTATCTCAAGTGAAGGAAAGCTGTGCTTCGGACCTGAAGGGTCAAGTTTTTGTCTTTTGTAACAATATGAAGAGATAGGGTCATCACACCCACAAGTATTACATGACAATATCTTTCACTGATCATGGTCTAGACCAAGCTAACACCAATGCTTTCCTTAGCAGTCCACTAAATTGCCTCCATCCTTTGCTAAAAGGAATGTGATTCTCTTTCTTTTTTCTTTTCACCACAATAAGCTATCTCAAAGTTATTTTTGAAGAACATTTCTTGCCCTGAGTGCTACTGGACAAATTACCCAGTCTTCTTTTGTGATTCATTTTATTTATTTCTTTTTTGAGCAGCTATATTGAGAGAATAAAAGRAGTAAAATTTGACAGGTTTGTTAACCATTCCTTTAATTCTCTCCTTTCAACCTTCTTGTTCAGTTCCCTTCTCCCCTTTTTTCACAGGGATCAAGAAATAAACAGAACATTGCAACTTTGAGAGATCCCCCATATATTATTTTGCATCATGCATACCGTGCATATGGTAGTACTGAGCTCTCTTATCTGATCATACAGACAGCCAATTATTTTTTCAGTTACTTCTACTGTGTGTCAGCCAGGACTGCAGCATTGGTAACAGCAGAGAATGGCCATCACCTACTGTTCCTTGCTTGCAGTATCTTTAGTGAAGCTCTTTCTTACAAAAAGGGGGAGGAGAGGAGAAGGGTTGGCATGTTGCAGTGTAAAACTGTCCAACTGAAAGTTCACCTAGTTTGGGGATAGCTGTAGAAAAGACTTGAGTGAATAAAGAGCAATTTCTGTGAATATTGTCCAAAATGACAAAAGGTAATATGTGAATCCATGGCGTGCACTTTCATTCTCTTTCTTTCTGATGAGTTTCATTTGATCATTTGGGCACACACAAAGACAAGGATGGATGAAAACCAGCTGCCACCTAGAGAGTTTTGCAGAAAAAGCCTATGCCTTTCTCACAGCTCCAGCTGAATCAGTGGACTTGATGCCTCTCAATTTACAGGCTGTGCTCCCAGTTTTAACAGAGTTTATATTCATCAGCTTGTGATTCACCTTGAAGGCTTGCTTCTAATTACCTGACACAGAAATGAGCAGTTTTTTTGTGCTGCCATGGTCACAAAACCTGGTAAGAATTGATTTGAGTCTTCCTCCCTCAGCCAAGGAGAGCTTAATAGTACAGAGTTTTCTGAGGAGGGCTATACAAAATGCTAGAGTAAAAATACCAATACAAATTAAGGAACAGCAGAAAGGTATTTCTCTTATCAAGTAATATTTATGAGAAAAAGTTATGATAAACTAAGATCAGTAGTATATTATACCTAGAATTATGTCTCAGATTAGCTTTCAAAAAACTCCTGTTATTCTGGGTATGAAACCTACCCATCTATATGCATTTTATGTCTCATTTACCCATAATCTTGAACATTCAGGCCAGAATAGGAAAAAACAGGTTTGGACCTGGGAACCTARGACACTCTTCCTTTAAGATTTCAATGTAAAAACAAAGCAGTGTAAGACTCCTGTTTTTACACTATCCACCTGTATGTATGTCCTATAAACAGCATATTTACTCTTCAGAATGAGTACTTTCTGATTCTTGTCTGGCCTTTAACTGAATTCTACTATATAGCTTGATTTCTGAGTAACTATTTTGTGTTCACTACAAAGCAGGTTGATAGAAAACAAATTTTGGCACAATAAAAACAGAACAGTCAAAAATATATATATAATCAGTACAAATTTGCTTTACAGAAAGAATCTTAGAARATGTTACTCAAAAGACTATTATACAAGACCTCGAAAATGAGTAACGTGGAAAAGCCTTTAACCTAATTATGKCTTTCTTATTATTTTATTGACACTATCAAATTTTCATGCCTGAGCCAGCAAAACTGCTGTAGCCTTGCCCACTGTCATTACTCAATGTTAGCTTTTATTTATACCAAATTACAAATGTGCATGTGGCACTTTGCAAAAAAACAGGCAATGCAGATTGTGTTTCTCGGCTTCATTTTGTCAGCATTATACTTTATACATAGCTTCAATTGCATTTTCTTCAAGGTCATCCCATTGCTAAGGTCTTCTGAGAGACACAAAACTAGAATCATAGTTTTGCACCCATAGRAAATATCTGCTCCCATGGGTGACCACATTCAGTTGTCAAAGTCCATTCCCAGAGTGTCTTAACCTTGGAATAGCTGCTCAGCTTCTCAGCAGTAATGWTTTATCAGCATATAAGGCAGCATTTTTATGAATTTCATAGCAAGTGAAACCCATAAAGGTGGCCTCTTTTTTCATGTTTTCCTGCAAAGAGAGATCCATCTTTCTGTTGTTCACAAGGCAGCAACATGGCATGAACCCATAGGGCTGCTCAGCAGTGGGTCAGTCTGCCAGCCTGTTGAGTCAGGAGGAAGACTATGGCACTACTCCATGACTCAGGTTACACTATCCAGAAAGTCCCTACAGTAAAGGAGCCACCTCAGAAGATAAGGTACCTGGAAAGCTTATCCCTTTGGCCTCAGCACAGATATTAAGACTATGTGATTCAGCTCTTGCATCTTGTTAGGGAAAAGACCTGAAAGTGTTGCTAAAAGTCTGCATTAGAATGTGTCCAGAGGCATCTGCATCCTCTCAAGGCTAAGCACCAGCCACCGAGTCCCGTTCCAACGCAACAGCAAGACATGCCTCTGTTGCCTCACCTACAAAGCCCATCCTGATAGATGGTCCCAGCTACATCCGCAAAACCAGACCCTATATAAAAATGACGAAATAAAAGGAGATGGTTTCCTCTTTTTTTCCAAACATTAACCAATATGTGGAAGGCTACTGAACTGTTCTATATTAGCTAAATAGCAGAGGAGATACAGAGAAGGCTGTACACCTGCTTCTCACCCAAGTGCCCCATTAGCCTAGATAGCCAGGCTCGATCACTCACTCTCTTTCTGTGGATACTTCTCTAGATCAATCAGTACAGAATTACTTCACACAAACTGGAACAGCTTCAACAGGAATGACTAAATACATCCCCATGAGCCCTGCTGTTCAAGGGAAGTATTCTAGGAGAAGTCATATCATGAATATCTGAACTCATCTAGGGCTCATGCAGCCAGCATCATCTAGGATTTGGGACTAAGCTAAAGCAGGATATGATAAGGAATGGTAAGAGGCATTTCATGGGATGAGCAATGATTTACTGAACTGAGCATTTATGGCTGGTTTATGTAGCAACACATCCCTAGAGGACTCCATCTATTACTTCTTATAAAAATACTAGTTTTAGTGTACAGCCAGAAACACAGGAATTATAGCAGAGCACATCAAATGATAGGAATAAAAAAATAAAGGACATCCCTTAATGTTGGTTTTGGAGAACAAAAGGGCTAAAATCAATACCCTATGAGCATAATACTTTGTATATGACAGGCAATGAATGTCTGTGGAAAAAAATGTGCCAATCACCATGATTTAGTATACTTCTCAGTTTTAAAAGTAATTAAAACACATCACTTACTATTCATTATTTCTTATTCATTTGAAAGAGTTCCAGAAGAAATGCTGAAAGTCACTATGGATAGAATTAATCTCATTTAATGTAATCATACACAATTTAGGTGACTTATCGAAACTACTCATTTTGGCTTCCTCTGTAGTCACTGGATGGACAGCGGGACTACTCCATGCCTAGATAATAGATTTGTCTCATGATAGGGTGGAATTGCTTCCTGGAGATGGAGTGATGTCTCTATACTGACCATAGAGGAGAACTGGATAACTAACTAAGCTTCTTAATTTCACATAACTGGATCTTGTGAATACCATGTCATGTGATTTTTGGAGACTAAATCTCTAAATAACAAATGATGCTTAAATGAAAGAAAAGTCTTATAAAATTCAGGCATGTGCTTATTAAAAATGGAAAAAAAACTTACACATAACAAACAAAGGAATGGAATTATGGTGGATTAACCACAAATTAAATATCATCAACATTTTTAAAATACCTGTTATTCATATATATAATCCAGCCTCTTTCACAGAGAAGGAAATTTTGGTCCCTTTATTTTTTGTGATTTTACTGGGATATAGTTAAAATGCAAACCTCCTAGATACATAGAGATAGTTGATATTAATTTACAGCATAATTTGCAAGATGATAAGAATTCTAAGAGTTCCTGAGAAATGACTGACCTCAACTAATTTTAACTGCATCTGAAAGTATTCAAGCCCCAAATGCTCAGGGTCAACRTTCATTTCAATGGGAGACAAGAATCTAGGCAGTATTTTACAGGTTTTAAGTCACACAGCTTTGTGATCTTGAAGAAACAAACCATTATTGCTTTATAACCTAGGTTCTGACCAAGGAAAGGATTTAAGCAAATCCTTACRTTTTGCTTTGCTATGATCAGAAACATGGAATTTTTCCTAAAGAAAAGTATTTTCTTGTGTGAGGATCCCAAAACTTAAGCCTCCTGCTTTCATCTTTGTTTTTCATTAGAAAAAACAAAGAAACTAAGTTTTGTCCTAAAAATGACAACTTGTAGAGCATTTCTAGTATGGTATATAACATACTTGTGGGAATGCATCTTGGTTTTTGTAAAACCATAGAAAATATGACCTGCTGCTAGACACATCCAAGAAATATATTGACTTTCAGCACATTCACTCGTGAGCAATCTTAATTTCAAATTATATTGATTTCTCTTCACAACTTACCCTGTTGCACAGGTAGCCTGTCAAGCCCAGATGAAAGGCCAAAGTGATTTTTTGACTTGGAAAATGTCTCTCAGAAGAGAATATTCCTTTCTCTTTTTTTACACGAATGCTGAATGAACAACTTTTCAATAATACAAAGTAATGAATTGCAAACTTGCCAGAATCCAATTATTAATCTGATATTCAGATATTTATTTCATTCCTTGTAAGAATTCTGCAAGATCAGCACTGAATAATTGCACTTTCTGAGAGACTTTTATGTTAAACCTGCATTTAAAAGAGCATTCTTTAATAAAATAGTGCTGCAGTGCCATGAGGGTATTTTGTGCACATTCAATAACTGTCTGTACCAGTGAAAAGAAAAAACATTCGGTTTTATTTGCTGAATGTGATGCTGGTAAAAGGTGTCCTATTTTCAATATTGTAGATGTGCCGCAAGGTCTATTTAATTTAATAAAACAAAYGAGAATTACAGAAATTGGGTTCACTTAAATTAAAACCTGTTTTTCGTAATTAGAAAACAACTTTCATGCAAGCATAATGCTATAGTACAGTTCCACAATCACTTTAATCTCATATAACTCAGTGGTATTGCTCAGAAGGGTAGTAATGCTTTTTGTCCTCACTGTGACACTTGTTTCTCCACCCCCTCTTGCATTCTCTTCTGCCACCTGGGTAACTTTATCTGCTTCAAAAAATACCATGGCAACAAAGAAATAAAAAAGGTTTTCAAATTCATCATTTTTCCACTATAACAGCATGCAGGCATGACCATATAACTCTAGTGTCAGTGGAAAGATAGGGGTAAAGGTAAGGTGAGACCCCCTCTTTTGGCAGCGTTACTAAGATATGACATACTAAATTGATTGTGGAAATTTGACAGGTGTAACAATGCAGAAGAGAGATTTTCTGTGATGAAACCACTTGCTTAAAAAGAACTGTTCTTCCCAAAGGCTGTGCTATTTATTAATGTATGGCAATTGAATATTTCACAAATCTTCCTTCATTTCTATTTTTAAAATATTTGAAAACTTATATGTAAGAAAACCTTTACCTTCCAAATATTTAGCACTTGTTGACATGTATGAAATGACTGAAGGAAAACGTGAGGAAGATAAAATAATTTCCCCTGTTCTTTGAGTCTGGATACCATGTAATCATATGGGTGGCCAGCTCTAAGGTCTGCCCTTGACTTAGAGTGGGATGGCCAATCTAGCTATTCAGAGATAAGCAGCCTATGCAGATACATGGGGTGGTTAGGTAACCTGAGTATCAAGCAGAGGAAAGAACTAAGTGAGTCAGTAGGGTTGCCGTGACCAGTATGGTAGGGTCAGCGTGTAACACGCATGCAGATCCCAGAGCAGGAGCTTGGGGAGTTCACTGCTTACAACTGTTCCAGGACCTCTCTTTTCCCTTGGTTCTCTGAGGTATGGGGTGTATTTCCCCTGGATATAGAAATGTGACTTGCAAAGTCAAGAAAGTTGGCCATCCCTGGCCAACTGTGACCATCCCTGGTCTACTGTGATTAGCACTACTTTACTTTGCTTGTTTTGGTTGGATGGAGAACACAGTTCAGGATTTAGGGCTGTTGCTTTTGAAATTAGTTGCTTTATGTAAAAAGAATAATCAGAATATCAGGTAGAAGGATTTTGAGGATGCTCATGCCTACTGTCTGAGCAGTCATCGCTGCTAGGGTGGCAGGAAAAGACAAGCGTAATTGTCTGCGTGGGCTCAGGCAGGGAGAATATTTTTTGCAGAAATATGAAATCAGCACTGACCAAGCAGAATGTTAGGTACTGCAGTAATCTGTGCTATTTGACTGAACAGGCAGTATGCTCCTCTTACACACTTACACAATATTGCATTGCATGCTTTGGCTGATGCACAGGAACAAATTTCAGGAGAAGAAATAAAAAGGCTCTCCATACAGGTCCTGATTCCTGGTCTTTCTCTAATTCCACTGGTCTCCATCTGTGGTCTTAAAGGGATGCACCAAAACAGTCTCGATTCCATGATGGGGGCAAGGTGTGTAGTTGTTGTAGTTACCTGAATGRTCCACTTTCTGTATACCAAATGTACCCTAATATAGGAAAGTTTTCACTGCCAGAGCTAAAGTGACTTCAATATTTATTATACAGTTAGTATACCCCTTCAAGAAATCCTTTGAGGAATCCTAGATGGAGAAACTGAAAGAAGTATTTATTTTTCTGCCTAGGTATCTCCTGCAAATCTGCAGGCATATTATGTCAATGGCAGAGGGTATTCTGTGTAGGTAAGGGAAAGAGAAGACATTCTCAACATAAGAGCAAAGACTGCAGTTTACCATGAAGTTAATTACAATGCAAAGCACAAAAACATATATCTACCCCTCTAAAAGAAATATGTTCACTAAATTAATGAATAAAATACAAGTTTTTTTTTTCTCATAACAGTATTAACTTACACTTGTATAACAGCACACTGAATGTGAGGCAAATAGACTATATCACCTGCGTTACAGGAGGACTGCTCTCCCAGCTGGCTTCTCCTATGAGATGAGGACCTTCAAACTTTGGCATCTTCTTCCTCCACAAATATAAATTTACTCAAATATATTGATTTTGCAGCCAAATTCTTCCAGCTTCCCCTGACTTGCATAATTTCCAGGAATAACCTCTCTAGACATTTTAAGTATAAGTTTTATTTAAGCTCCAGAGGAATCAGATGTAGTTTTATATCTTCAGTAGGCAGCTTGAATCAGGATGTGTGTCCCAGCAGACTGCCTGTCCCCTCCCTAKGCATGACTGGAAATAGAAGGGTCTGCAACTTGATGGAAAGTCTTTATTTATTTATTTATTTACTTATTACCAAGTTGATTAATGACTGGAGTGGTTCYACTAAGGAGCCATCTGGATCCTGAGTGATTCTCAACACTCATACATTCACGTCTATCTTACAATCTGAAGTGTTAAATTAAATAAGCTGAAGCGTGCTGAAAGAAATACTATCTCATTCCTTGAGGTCTTTTGGTACAGTTTATATAGTCCCTATATTTGAATAAACAAAATGTGGACAAGATTCTTCATCTACAGTTTATGACTTTGAGTCTAAGAGCCTAAGATACATTTATTTAGAAAAAGGTTCCCCATCTGAAAGTTTCAAAGAACTTTTTACCAAATCCARGGCTAATTGGGGTAAAAATCAATATTTCAGCATTAAACAGAAGGGTTGAAATGAGGGCCAAATTTTTAATGTACGCATTTCTGGGGGAGCTGAATGCTTAAATAYTTTTGATAATATAAATACTTTGTGATAATGTAGTCTGTTCAATGGAAGCAGTAATACCAAAAGAACTGTTAAATTGGCCAGCCACCAAAATGACAACATGTATTCGTTTATTATTAGCTACATAATTGTTTAAAAGAGCAACAAGTTGTTAAAACCATTTTGAAAATTCATTGCATATACTAACTGAAATTAAAGTAATTTATTTGTACATAATGTTTAGCACCAAAGTGCAGGTTGATCTTTCAAAACTCTGGCTTTAAATGGCTTTTAAAAACCTATCTTTCCATCACCGATTTAAATTTGTAATTTTTGCCAGCTACTCTTTTGTAACRAAAATTTCATATGTTTTACCACCTACCTCCCATATCTTTTCTTCCTAATCTAAACAGAGTATTTTGAACCATCAGCAGATGACTATCTGCCCATTACATCAAATCACTTGGCACCAAGAGATTCTAGCTTCTTGGCAGCAGGTTATTTATACTGAAGGAAGCTGGCAATAAAGAATAGCCAACCATTGCAGTTCTAGKCTTTGAAAAAAATCTGAAATAACTCTTTATATTAAATATTAAGAGAATGGATGTTGGTTTTATTTATTAAAGTACCCCTTTAATGAGGAAATAGTCTTGAAATTTGTTGTTTAACAAAGTACATTCATTAAGCTCTACCTAAAAATCCCACATTTTAGATTTTGTAATTTATTTATTTTTGTTTGAAGATTTACTGCAGCAATTCAATACAGTTGGATCTCTTTCTTTCTGGTTTCATCCCAATAGTGTTTTTATTGTATTCTGCTTTCAGTATATAAGCCTGGAAATGTAACCCCTGTTGATTTAAAGACAGTGGTAGCCCTGTGATTGTTCATCAAAGAATTGCTACTGTAAGAAAAAGATAAATGATTGTTTTGAGTATTTGTTCTATGKCTATACAAAATTTTAAAGTAAGAGTAAAGTCAAAAGAGTTTTTCTAAGTTTCAAAAACTTCAGGAACTCATGGACACAATAACAAACTAGACTGGAATATATTGTGTTGGCATGTCTTGTGGAATGCCCTCTCATTAGCAAAGTACCTACCTATTCTGTAGAGCACAGAATTAATCGTAGGCATCTCAAATGGCTAGAAATGAAACAAACTACTTCTTGATCAAGGAGCACTGTAATGAAAGGAAACATGGAAAGAAGAAATCTGTATGAAAAAAAGGAAAAGGTTTAAGAAGGACCATTATTAAAATACAGCAAAGCAGAGCCATGTGAGAAAAACAGAGGACAGAAGATATCTGTTGGCCTCAAGAATGCAAAAAATTGCATTCTTCAAGTTTTTGCTAGTACAAAGACATTAATTTTTGCAGGGTGCAGCAAGTGATTAAGAATTGTCAGGAATACACACTCAGGCATTGGCAGCGCCTGAGAGGATGGYTGGAGAAAGAGAGGCCTGGCTTACCTATAAGAAAGTCTATCAAGATAGCCTTTGATATTTAGAAGACCTCTTTCCAAAATACCAGTGGTAGGAAATTTCAGGAATAAGGAGGAGGTAAAAGGGACAGAAATTCTCCTGAAATAATGGAGCAGTCATGCACAAGTGGGGACTCACAAGGCAGAGAGGGAGGGAGGCAAAGAGAGAGAAGGAGAGAGAGRAAGAGCAAGAGCGAGCGAGCAAGCAAGGCATCCTAGTGGCTCAGCTAGTACCAAGTACTAATGAGTCATGGTGGCCTACYCCTATCTCCCCATCTTCAGAACAAAATATGAAATGGCCTGACTGAAGTAACAAATCCATCAGAGGGATGATTTGCCATTTTATGCTCCAAGAGAGGACACGTTTGCACAATGGAAAAAAGCCAAAACTGCAATTTGTGTCACTTGGAGGTGCAGCTCCAAGGTGTAAATGTCCTGCTTCAACAAGTTTGAAGTTTAAATAGACATGATCCACTGAGAAAAAATACACAGAAGATAGGAATCACTAGAGGGGGTCATACAGATATTTTAAGGATTTAAAAAAAAAAAAAATCAACGGTAGAAAGCTAGGAGATGCTCTGCTCACATAGTACATCTCCCCAAAGAATTGTAGCAAAAGATTGGTTTATGCCCTAGAAATATATTGTAAGATCTCTTTACATTTTTCTATTACTGTCATCATTAGCATCAGCTATCRTAATTCTGAATAGAGTTTTATTTTGTTGCCATAGCCTCCATAGTATTCACATTTTAGTATTTTGCAGCTAGTAAATGTTTACAGCAGAATCACAGAGCCAAATATGATCAGTAGTATACGTTAACCAAAAAATTTTTAATGGAAGAATAGATTTTTTTGATAGAAGTAATTTTCCACATATAATGTATATTTTCATCAAATATTTTACAAACTTATTTCAAAACATGAAAATGAGACTCTTTTATAGTGGGAAAAAGTTTTTGATGGTACTAGATTTTCTATATTACATGAGAGACTACATTCAGTGTTTATCAACATACTGGTAGTCTCCATGGAAATATCAGGTATTGTTGATTAAAGGTATATAAGGTTGAATATAAATGATAGGATTATATGGAAGAAGGTGTAAAGRATTTGCAACTAGTTCACTTTATAATTAAGGATAAGGAAATAGGATTATATTGATGCAATTACAAGTGTTTTTCTCTAATCCTCGATTGTTTGTATGATGCAAAGATGATTGCCATTTGCTAACCCACCAACTGTGGAAAGGCAGATTTCCCTAGTAATCTGACTGAAAGAAATATTAATAGTAYGAATATTTCCCTTTGAGCAGTGATCATTTCTTTATGTTTGATCAGAAAGTGACAGAAATATTTTAGTGAATCCCTATTTGCACTCCTACTCGCTAGCAAAGGATTCAAGATAAAAAAAAGACCTGAGAAAGCTGTCTCTTCCATAGCATAGCCAAGTAAGTACCAATTTGAAAAAAATGTCGTAATAGATTTTCAAAACTGACTTTAAGGTGCTCTGAAGTTTTGAATGTCAATCTCTGAAACATTTTCAGGGAGAATGCATTTCAGATGTCTCATCACAGTTTCATAAAACCAAGGGCTTTTAATAWTCTTCAAGATAAATACCAAAATAAAAGAAATACCCCAAATCATTATGGACTTCTTGAAAATCTTAGTCACTCTCCCTTAAAATTATTTTGAAATATAAAAAGATGCCTAGCCAAGACATCTTAACAGCTCTAGTAATTTAACAAAATGATAAATAAAGCATACAATGGAGGTGGTTTCAAAAATATTTTTATGTTTTGTTCGGGGTATTTTAAAGGCATAGAGAGCAAAATGAAAATACCTGTGTGACAAAGACAGCACTTAATAAAATGTATGATTTGAAATCTGTGAATTGATCAAAGAACTGGAAGAGTATGAAGAGAATGCTTTCCTTCAGTGATTACCTGAGGGTAATAGTTTGCAGGAGTTCAGCTCTTTACAGAGATGTGCTGCAAAATCTAGAAACTAAAGCTGGTTTTGGTCCATTCAGGTTGGAATTRAGTTAAATTTCCTGCTCAAATCCTGTCAGATATCTCTGTTTTCGTATTTATCTCTGTTTTCATCTTTTCTATTTCTGAAATAAATGCTTTGTCTARGGTGGTCTCTTGTTTAAGAATCACACACACAAAGAATTACAGCCAGTAATAATGAGCTTGTAGATTTGGCACAATAAGGTTTTGGTTTAAAAGAAGGAGAGTTTTGAGATCTAAACCCTGTTTGGATTTCAAGCCTTTTAAAGTGTGATATTATTCTGATCAGAGGAGCTTGTAGAAAAAAAGACAAACTGGGAAGTGAGAGCTGAGTGTGGCTGTTGMGTTATTGGCCCCTATACTTACAGGTGCTTGGTTCCTAGGCTTGAGGGTTGAAATCGCTGTTAGTCTTAACAGTGAACAGTGTCTRTCTAGAGCAAGATCCACCTATTCTCTGAAGACAGAGGAATGAAGAACAGTATAATTAGGTGTTAAATTGATGGAGGTCATGTCAGCAGCAGGGCAAATAGTTTGCTTAGAATTGCAGTAAGATTGATCTCRCTTTAGGTACCCAATTAATTACACTGAATTACTGAGGAGGTAGCAAGCCAGTCTGCTTCAGTATTAGTTCGCTGTCAAGAGCTCAAGCATGTCATTTAATTTTCTTGGTTATCAGAAGAAGCCATCAGTCTTTAAAAATAAAAGTGGATACAAAATTAAGTAACACATTATTTGAAAGAAAAAAGTAAAAAKAAAGTTTTTGAGAAGAAAACATAATTCTTTTTCTTAGTAAAAAATAGAACTGCAGACATGAAAACTTGAATTTCAGATGAATCAATAGAACATATAGGAAAGCTCAGAAATGGAAAGAATCCAAAGTGCAGCAGATAGAAAGGAGTATTTAGCAGAAAATCAACACATGCAAAGTCTGCTGAGACACGATAAGGAGGCATCAACTACATCAGCGAACAGTTTGAGACACTTGAATGGAAAAACAACAGGCWCGTACCTGGAGATGTTCAATGCAGAGTGAGAAAACTCACGGAATACTTGGAGCCAGAAAATGGATACATAAAGTCAAGCACTGTTAAAAGAATATTCTAATCTAACAGCATATAAAAGACATTCTAATCACCACATCTAATTGCAAAGAGGAATAAAGCTCTAAAACGGCTTAAATGTCTTACATATAAAGAAGAATAATTAACAATCAAATTGAAAGCTGCTATCTTGACAGATGATGTATATTAGGACAATGAAAATGCAGTCCATAATTTGAATACTGAAGAAGAGACTTTCAGATTATTTTAAGTTTAGCCTGCTTTTTGTGAAACTTCAATTGATTTTAAATTAAAATTGGTTTAACAATAGAAAGTTTTCTTAAAGCTGTAGAACTTTATATGTCTTTTTCTATCTTCATCTCAGATCAGCTCCTACCTGAGTCTGAAGAATAAATTTTCATAAATCACTCAGCTTAAGTTTGGATTGCCCAAAGCAAGATGTCCTAAATGAGAGTTGTTCTTTCTTATTTAAAATTAGACGATCTGTGCTTTCCACAAGAAGGTGGATAAAATCATGGCCAGCTTTTGAGCTCTGAGGCTAATGCTGCCACTAACATCACAGGAATCAGGAGCAAGGTTACAGTACAGAAATCATAGAACACGTCTACATTAGCATGTAATTTAACATAACAAGTGATCAGTAGAGCAAAGCAGTTGGTGTGTTGCTGTTAAGGCCCTTGTACCCATACTATGTGCATTTATGTAGGAGGCGAGGGAAACCTAAACTAGGTTTAGTCTGGTGTCTTGGAGCAAATGCTCCCACCATGCATGTGTCATTCAAATAGCTCCAGAACATGTTTGTTATGGACTTTGTATCCATTGGTGTTAGAGCACATTAAGTGACCCCTTAAGAAAAGATCCTGGATTAGTCTACTTTTGCATGCACCAAAACCATTCTGYAAGCAGAACCAATGCACTTTAAAAGGCAAAGTCAAGGGATTTGCTTCAGAAACAACTTACTGCTCCAAACCAAATCACTAGTGCAGACACAGTGATCTCTCTGGACCAGACAAGACTCCTATCAGAGATTCTGAAGTACTGAATGAAAGTAGCATCAGTTCCTAGCTATAAGAACATAAAAARAAGTCAAAGTACCTCCAGAATATATTTAGATGATTAGGGAGGTATAATACTTGTAGCTGTGGTATGTTGTTTAAAGGCCCTGCGTAACTTTCACATTGAACATATGAGTTAAATATAAAATGTTCTGATAGTCAACAAAAAAAATTTAATATTAAAAAATGAAAATTTAAATAAATAGATTAAAGTTATTTAAAATCCTCATGAAGCCTTTATATCTAATTATGTATGTTTTGTTCCTTCTAGGAAAGTTATTTCCAAGATTTTGAAACATTTTTAGCTGTGTTAGTTTTCGTTCTCCAACTATATACTTTTCTACTAGTCGGGAGAAGAGAAAAATGACTAATAAGAAAATATTTTTAGTAGATGCAAAACCACCAYATTTTTGCAGTGTAATGCCTTAGGACCTACCAGGGTTATAATCAAGTGCAGTGAAATCTCTTGACATCTGAATCTTTCCTTTCCAGACACATAAAGGGTAATTTTCCTATTCAGCAAAAATCACAAGAATGCAGATCTAAGTCTACCAYTGGAGTAGAACTGAATACTGCTTCCGCTGATTTCTGGAAGGGAAAATTTTGTTGAGTGGAGGCAGTTCAGTCTGACCCAGGGCTTTGGGGGCCTGGTTTAGTCGACTTCTTTATTTTCTCATAAGTTCTGTGTGAAACTCACGAGTGGTTTCTAATGATGGAAGTTGACATATGGAAGGTTCTTCGGTCTTTAAAGATGTTAATTGGCATTGATGATCCTCTAATTTAGCCTYCTGAACACCTCAGGTCATGGAATTTCCAGAAATCTTTGCACTATATCCATATGTCTGA
Source organism: Rhea americana (assembly GCF_003343005.1). Taxonomy (NCBI): domain Eukaryota; kingdom Metazoa; phylum Chordata; class Aves; order Rheiformes; family Rheidae; genus Rhea; species Rhea americana. Next base: position 3,635,778 of record NW_028186457.1, read on the forward strand.
TTTACAGTATGTTTTTCAAGGAGACAATTCTTGATATCAAGATTTCAGGTATGGAGAATACACCAATTTGATTGGTAATGTATTTCCATGGTTGCTCATTGTCACTGTGGAAAATGTACACTTAATTTTTTGCCTGAATCTTTATCTTTCAGATACTGAATGCCCTTCCCTGATAAATTCAAAATACTCTCATCAGCTTTCTTTCTATTGAAGTACTTACTGACTGCAGTCAGGTTACCTCTGAACCTTTTCTTTGATAAATGTAAATTAAATKAATTTAAGTCTCCTGGACAAGGGTGAAGGCTGAGACACTTCAATTTATCATTCACAGTAACAGTTTAGGAGGATGTCAGCCTCAGCTGTGCAGATTCTGGTTGAACATACCTTGAGTACTGTGCAGAGCTGAAGAACTATGCAAGGAAGCTGGTGTGTCTGCCTTTAAAATGTGGGAAGAATTCTGAATTACAGCTAGCTATATATCACACTTCCCTGAATTCCTCTGAAAGAAACAGCTTTAAAAGAAAGAGCGCTGTCACCAGGATGAAATGGCCTGGGGGTGGGCAAGCCAGACAGAATGACAAGACAAAATGCTGACTAAACATTGTAATATTTTTAATATGGCTTTTTGGTCTGTTTGCCAAAGCAGGCAATGGAGAAAAAAAGCTAGCACAGGCTGCTCACTTATCGTTAGCCTTAAAGGTCCCGTTCATTTGTCTAGCGAGCAAAGCGCTGCTATGTGTCAGGAGAAACGAACAATCCTGGCTAGTGAAATGGTATCTGAACCCACTGAGTTAAGCAATATAGAGCCGAATCTTTTGGCTGAAAGACAATTACAGGATTGACAAAGGACCCAAACCASAGTCATTAGATAGACTCTATCGACTATGGGAAAGCTTTTGACTCAGTAGGTCAGCTGAGATCCCTCAACTCTCGGAGCAATAAATAGTTTCTTCTGAAAGCTTGAGAAAGCTGCAATCAATACCTATTCTATTAATGACTTTTTAAAAAAAGTCCAAAGAAGGAATGTTTCTGTTCCCCCTTGTGTCATTATAATTATAAGGCATCAAAAAAGCACCACAGGTCTGACACACAGTTGGCAGCTTCAGGTAAGCAGAATAAAGACTAATAAAACTCTGTTACCATCAGCAAACTTCTGAATATTGCTGGATGAGTTGTTCGTTGTACTAAGGTAATAATTACCCACTGAATGATTTCAGGGTAACGTTGACAAATATACTACCCTGGAGACAGAATAAAATGTGCAAGAATGCATTAGAGACAGCATAAAAAGCAAGTCTTTTGGTGTTGCACAGATTATCTGTCATGGAAATCGCTAGGCTCTGATGCAGTTGACAGCTGCAGTGTAAGAAACAAACAGAACAGAGCAGAGTAGCTAATCATTTTTTAAAAGATGGCCTTGTGGCCACAGACATGCTCTGCATCATTAGTCATGTCACTTGATTACATTACAGGTGCAACCACCTCTGCTGTGTTGCTGCTATACTTTTCTATTTGGCTAAGGGAGATTTCCGAGTGAAATCACTGGCATTTCTTTGCCTGTCTTGAAGAGGAAGGCTAATCAGTCTAACATCAGATCACTTGATAGAGAAGTGCAATATAGACATAGGCAAAAACTACCAGAAAGAACAGATACCACTTCCATGGGTCCACGGATTCAAAATGCCCTCCACTTCTGAGTGTTTTGACACTACTGCTGACAGTGATAATGATAGAATCCCTTCTACCTTCTTACGCTCTCTGTTTRAAACTTAATTGCTAAACTCATAAGAACCCAGAAAATATTACATCCTTAGAGGCTGAAAAATCCCACTCATCTCAGTCATTCTGATGATTACACTCTAAGCAGCATTAATGTTGGTTCCCATATAGATACAGAGAGAATTTAGGCAACTAATTGTCACTGGTATCACGAGGTGATGGACACCTAGCACCCTTCAGCATTTGTAAACTGTTGGAGGCTCTTTGCTGTGCTTGTGACCAGCAAGTTTTTTTTTTCTGTTTGTTTGTTTGTTTTTTGTTTTTTTTTGTTTTTTTAAACTCTGGCCCCAGATTCTCGCTCTGTAAACGGAATAGATGAATGCTGCTCAGCTCCGTCTGTGTACTGAATATGTTTTCCCATGCTGTGAAAGCAAACTCTACATAGAGAGATACATTCCTGGCTGGCACAGCCAACATACTCTCTGTTATATTAGGGAAAGCCYAGTCTACAACAACATATCCAGGAGAGAGGTCTTTAAAATGAGGCAGTCTGCTGCCCCAAGCTCCTACCACGAGCCGTTTCCTCTCCATGACTATGGGCAGGCCAAAGGCAGGCCGTCTGGTCTACAGCCCTCCTGTGGCCTGTATGGCTTGAATTTAACACAAGAAGGTGACAAATGGACAACATTCCACGTAACACACTGGATCTGTAGCTTCCCATGTCCCATTTCGCCTGCTGAGGCTGAACATCAGGAGTTGTTGTCCCTAGGGGCTACATCTCTGCAGAGCAGGGCCTACCTAGTATCTTGCTTCTGCAAACATCTTACTTCCTGACCTTCAAAGCCTCAAAATGCTAMGTGGCAATAAAAGGTTCTTAAACAGTCATTCCTCTCTCCCACCTCTTTGCAAAGCTTTTATTTCCATGCTATGATAGGATTTCAGTATGTTTTATCATCTCTGGCTTTATAATAGCAGTAACTTTTAAAGAGTTATAACTAAGCTGTGTTTCCCCATCTCCTGTAATCCTATACTACAAAAGACATTATATAAATGAGGTACATTATTATTATATATTACCACAAGAACCAACGTTATAATTAGCTACTGTATCCACTTTGTAATCACTATGGCTTTAATTTCCAATCAAAAGCATCAATGTCTGAAGAGAGTGACCCTGTTATTGAACAACTCCTTTTAATTTTCCTTGATGATGAATTTTCAAAGGCAAAAGGGGGGGGGAGGGATGATGTTTTATTCTAAAGGTTTTACATAATTACAGCAATTATAGAAACCTTTAATGTGCTTGGTCAGCCTTTACTGCTCACGCTTAGCTGTCGGTTAGAAGGGGCTCTGAAAGTTATAATGTGCTTGGTACACCGACGCGTCTGTCCAACCATTATAAATACTACCTAGGCAGACTAATGATTGCAGAGCTTAGTGGAAAAGGTTAGTAATAAATATGGAGGATGTTAGTACAGGTAACATAAAAGGAATTTAGAAATCTACTTTCAGCAAATTGCTGTGTGCTATTTTACCTGTTTCTTATTCTCTCTCCTCTTGTTACTGTCTGCGTTAAAGAAGCACCAAAATGCCACAGTAAAGACCRAGGCTCCGTTGTGCTAGATAAGGAACAAACACTAAAGGAGACCTTGTGCTAAAAATGCTTGCTGCCGTGCTACGYCCTCAAATGCCCAGCACACAGCAGCTATTCATATGGAACAGGCTCAAACCACTTCTTTAAGCAGAATTAATTATTCCAGAAAACTGACATTACTGTTTTTCCACTAGTATAAGTGTCTCCCCTCTGGGGCTTTCCGCACTGGCAGTATGTTAGTGAGAGATGAAGGAAAGGGGTCAGACATCTGAGCGATGCTGCTAACAGAAGTGCCCAAGTTTCTGTGTGAACACATAAAACAGCAAGAGCGGGTACGACAAAGAGGCAAAGCAAGATCAGATCTGTGACTGGCTGCAAAGCAGAGGTCAAGCRAAATCCTGAGACTCGCTGAAATGCTTCAGACAGATTTTTGCCTGAAGGAAAGCCAAGATAATTTCTTAAGGATTCTAAGAAAAATAGAGAGGTTTCAGCCTGCTGTCTTGTTTGGAGCTGAGAGCAGCTGAATAGAAAAGATTACATGATCGGAAAACCTGTAGCTGAAGAAATATCAATTGGAAAATATGAATCAGTCAAAAATGTTCAATAAACAGGAGAGCTCACTGATCAGTTTGAACAGCTAAGTAGTTCCTGGAGTTGCTGAAATGGGCCCTCTCAGTACTTTCAAAGTGAGAAGGGTATTCATAGTCATTATCAATATCTTTCCACCTTTAAATTTAAATTAAATATACATAAAAATTAAATCTCAAAATGCTGTGTAGTAACAAAGTATTTTCAAACCATTTCCTGTGTTTCTGGTTTGGTTTCATTTTCCTTTAATTTATCAGCTTATGAACATTTGTACGATTCTGATTTTTCAGTCTGTTTTGGGAAAAAAATTTTCTTTTACTTCATATTTCCTCATAGGAAGAGAAAGTCATTTACTGCCTAGTTCTACTCAGAGATTTTACTAGCTTGCAAACAAAATTTTGCAAGYAAAATTAAAAGATTATTTCATCCTCCTGGTTATTTTACTTAAGCTGACTGCTGTTTAATTCTTCCAGAACTCTATGATCAACATGAAAGAAACGGGCAATATTTTGCTGCAAGTTAATTAGTGTTTGCTACCCTAGATTATTCTACTGCTCTATTATTAGATTCTTAATATTACCCGCTAATATTCTTAGTAGCATCTAGCTTTCCAAGAGGAAAGCTAGGGAGTAGGATTGCATACCATGGGTGGTTATTTGTTACATGCCCTATGCCTTATGGATATGAGGTCCACCTATCAAAAATTTTCACTTCTATTTCTTTTTATATCTTACTCATATTCCTCCTTATGTTACAACCTCAAACCCTCTTTTCCCTCCCAAGTTTTGTGATACTCAAGCATTTCTTCCATTCCATTCCCCTGATTTTTCATAGTACTTTCCATCATACCTTTTCGTGTTCACATTAATCCTTTCCCTTGCATTTGGCTCATTTTCTTCTCCTTAGAAAAAGGTCTTGGATGCCTGTATTTTGAAGAGGAGCTGGCATGGATGAAGCTGGAACTTGGAACTGGAACCACTGTTTCTGTGCACTCTGTACCCATTTTCTTCATTTCTCTGCCATCTTTCTCTTTAAATACAAATCCTTCAGTAAGGTAATCTACTTTCCACCTGCCTTCCCCACTACTTATCCTCTCCCCTGACTGTTTATTTTACTTTCTTCTTTCATGCCAGACAGCTGTTCTTTGCTGAAGTTCCTCCCAGTATTGGGGTTCTTTCCACAGGCACTGTTTTCCACTATTTTTGAACAAAGCAAAAGCAATAATCAGTACCAGAGGGTGTAAGGTGCTTTCTGCAGCTACTTGGACTGTTTGAGTACCAGCCAGGGCTGTTTTTAAAAACAGTCCCTCCCAAACCATAGTGGTATTTCCTGGGTGTCTCGCACAGCACCTAGAGCTGCAGCATCACCCCAGAGTGCAGCTCAGGCTGCTGCAGCTCCAGTGGCCAGAGCAGTGGGTCATTCCGGCACACATGGCAGTCACAGGCAAAAGCTAACTCAGAAAAGACCTTTCCACATCTGTCCAGAGACTGTCAGGGCTTCTTTCAGAAGTCTCAGAGCTCTCAAAATCTAGTCCTTTCGACTATTAAATCACACGTGAATTAACATTTTATTCTCCTTCCTCATTACATGAGTATATCTGTTATTATCCAGATCATTTAAAGAGCTTTTTACCGCTCTATTATTTTTCCCCCTTCCTAGTGTTTTGGGCTTGATCCAGATGCCTTCACACCTTGGCCTTTCTCATACAGGGAGAGATTTACTTTCCTAAGCCCAGGTACTAAATCCTTGAATTATGATTTAAATGGACATTTACTATCATTTTAGATTGCTATTAGAAACTTCATTCTCATTCAAACCATCCAGGAAAGTATAAATTTAGAAATGAACCATGCCATTGACTAGAATTATAGGCCAGTTTTTGCACAGCTGTATATAGCTGTGCAGTCTCCTAAAGTCAAGCAGTTCCCCTTTACTTAATGGTTTCTTAGGAATTTCAAAAGCACTCACTCCTCTGTGGAAATGGCTATTATCACTAAGGATGTGAACATGGGAAAAGGTGTTTCAGTTGTTTGATTCTTAGGTACCTCAGTGCTGATCATTTACTGGACATTAGCWTCATCCCTAATGATATACAAATAAGGCTTATAAAAGTGTAGATCATTAGGGCTGTTTTGCCAAACCTTTATGAAGATGCTCCAGGGATTCGTCAAGCCCATTCTTTATCTTCTGTTGTCTTAAAAGGTCAATCTGTAGCAAATTAATGAGTGTAAATTACACTGCAGAAGCGTTAATGAGTACATTCTACACCAGGGACCCAGAGCAAGAGGGAGCATCCAAGGTCACAACGTGTAGTGGTGACACTGGCCTGGATCTACAAATCAAACAGCACTAATCCATAAGCTTCGTTTTCTCGTGTGACAGATAAAATCTTAGAGCTTTTTTCTACATTGTTGGCACCAGTCCATGCTACAGAACACAGTAAATGTGCATTTCAAGCCGACTCCCCCACGCACTCCTAAAATCATTAGCAGGATATTTCAAATTCAGATGCTGCTTTTTCCAACCCTCAAAACTAGTGTCAGACCACTGATCTAAAGCAAGAAATATGTTAGTTAACCATTGGCCTAAACATTTGGTATTCCTTTTCCCTCTGTGATTATAGCTTTACTTTCCATTGCCCAGCTCTTACCCACAATGATTGCTTTTCCTCTTTTTTACCAAATTAAGTATTCTATTCCTGTTTTTAAATAGGCCATTTATAGAACATAGAGCTGTCTGTCACTGTACCTATCATCAACTAAAAGCACTGCCTCACTATCGAGGGCCAGTATACCCCTCAGAAAAAGAACATTAATTTCACAATTACTGAGCATTTTGACTTTGTAGTTGCTGAACAGGAATTGCTAAGAAAAGAGCAATCATTTCATCCCCTCACACATAGACAACAGAGTTTATTCTGAATGTATGTTGATAGATCTGACTGATATTTTTTCCTCAAAAAAGTAGCTCACAGTTGAGTAATATTGTAAAGTAATAATCGGTATATGTTGTAAAGCACAGGACTTTGTAAAATTATTTTTATTACAGGAAAAAATCACTTATAACAGTGGCAACTCGTCTGGTGCTAGACCACTTCATAAAACTGCTCAATTCATGCTGGCTGACAGCCAGACCAGGAGGGTCTTACTCTAACTCCAGACCTGCCAAGTCTCCCTCAAAGGGAGAAGAAATCAGGGATACGTAAAGACAAGGTCCTACAGGCCTTTAAGCAAGAATGAAGCCCAAATTTAGAGCCAGGCTCTGTGAGAACCAGAAGTCATAGGACTGATGTACATGGTGTAATCGTATGACCTGTGCTCTGTGGGTCAGATGCTGAGATTGTCATGATTGCAGCTGGCTTTAGCTTCTGTTAATCTATGAAGAAGACAGAAGTTTACCTTCCATATAAGGTAATAGTAGTACCGTTAYCCATTTCCTGTAGTTAACATGCAGAGCTCCTTCTGTACTTCTGAATTATTTCCAACTATCAAGAGTTTTGATGGTCCAAAATATCTTTTGTTTTTAAAACTTCTCTTTCCTATTTTATTTACACTCTAGCACCTCTAATTTTCCCCTATTCAGGAGATTCCATTCATGATTCTATTTCTCTACAACTAGAAAGACTAGTGGAGTAAAAGAAGGCTCTGACCCTACAACTCCTCATCTGAAACCAGTGCATTTGCCATATCTTCAAAATCTAAACACATCCTCGTGGCATAGATCTATATGGCAATAAAAATACAAACTTGAGTGAATGTGTGTGGTTTTTTTTCCTCAAATTTCTGCTGGGTATTGAAGGAAATCTATTCCTTACGTTTTTTCTCGATTGGTACATCCTCCTAGCACAGTCTTTCAAATTCTCTCCCAAAGCTTTCCCATCAGTATGGTTGTCACTGTTCTATAAATTATATATTTGCCTCAATCTACTGCCCATTTTTTTTATTATTGCTATGACAATCAGCAGAAGTTATAGTCAACATTTTTCAATATCCAGATATGTCACTTCAGTTTTTAGCATTGCAATATAAAAGCTGAGTCAGTGGCTTACGATTCTTTGTTAATTCACAGTAGGAAACAATCCTGATCTCAGGGAGTTCATAGCTAGACAGACAAAGGGAAGCAGTTGCAGACACTGAACATACACCCAAGGTTATAGCCAGCAAAACTAGGAACTGAAAACTTGATCCAGGGATCCCAAGATAAAATTATAATCAATTTGTCCTAATACATTACTCTGCAAGACCACTCTGAAGTGATGTTAGTAATCTGTTCTTTTTGGTGGCTAGTGCAATCAGCTCTCACAATTTTATTGCTAGACATAAGATTTTTAATGTGCTGCCTTAGAATTCCTTATCCTATGAGAATGGTGAAAATCTTTGATAATTTCAGCAAGCATTTACAAAATGCTTCAAAATCCTCTGGTAGTAAAAAGATATTAACAAAAGTAAATTTTGAAGAATCTAGTACTGAAAGAGAAATAAGCACGTCTTTATTCCAAAAATTTCCCTGCATTATTATTTTACAGTAATTTTAGTGGCCTAAATCTGTTTTTAAGTGTTTGGGCTAATGATCTTGGAGCATCCATAAAAGCTCTGAAAGTTGAGACAAGTTGATCATAAGTGAAGAATGCCAAGCTCTTACAAAAAAAGAAGACATTTTAATGAAAGAGATTGCAATCAGAAAAATCACATGAAATAATTTTTCCACACAGCACTGGTAAGCATTCACCTGGAATACTATGTCGATTAGGCATATTACATCAAGAAAAATATGGAGAGAGTTCAAGGGATGGCAGTTCTCTGACATAATTGGGGTTGCTTAGCTTAAAGAAGTGAAAATGGGAAGAGAGCACTGATAATTCTCTAACAGTCTAATAGGATGGTACAATAGGAGAAAAAGCTAATTTCCATGTATGTAGTCAATGGGATAAGGACAAGTGATTTTTTTTTAATTGCAGCAAGATGAAGATTAAATATAAAAATAAGATTAAAAAGATTAGTGAAACCCTTGAATAGATTGCCTGGAGAAGCTGTGAAGATCCTTAAGAACAAATTAGAGAACCATCTGCAGGAATGATATGGATACRGTTGTCCTGCCTTGAAAAATGGAACTAGGTCTTGTGAGGTCCTAGTTATAATTCTAAGGTTTTCTAGAATATAATTCTATTCTCTTCAAGACCTTCAAACTTGATGAACTGCATTGGAAGAACCAATGGAGAGGAGAAATCATAAAAGAGCTTTGTAAGAGCAAAGAGGAGAATGATTCTTGTGCTCTTAGCCAGGCTGGACGTAGCAGCAGTCATGTCCACATAGCATGACCACAACATACATACCTCGTGAGAAGAGGTTAGTAGCCCTTTAGTTCCCCACTCCGTTATAAAACTGTAGGTTTTTTTCTCTTATGATTCTTTCCTTTCTCCCTTACTTCCTATTTTGAACCATATCTCTTTGTTCATTATTCATTATTCTGTTTGAAATACTGTGAAACACTGAATTTCCTGAAGGAGATGGTGTTCATTCTTCAGGTGTGTCAATCAGAAGGCCAAAGGAAAGTAAAAGGAAAATTCTGTTTTCAGATATGTCCTGCTCTCTTTGACTTTAAGAGGAACTGTACATGCATTTGAAATGAAGCTGTCTTGTTTAAATAGCAAAAACGTGTGTAGCTGTTTGTTTGTTCAGCAAAGAACCTGGAACGGAGAAGTTGTCTCGCTGCATGTCCTCTGCATGCTTATTGTAAGAACAGATGTAAAAAACAGGCACATAAGCCATCAAAAGAAAATTAGCCTCTTCACACCAAAACACTGTGAGGTGAAGAGTTCCAAAATCCAAAAACACACCATTAGCAGCTCTTTTGGATATTCCTTTTTCCTCAGATGAAATAGTCTATCAGTGCTTTATAACAACAGACCAATGATTATTCCTCAGCTTGTGTTTATTATGAGAAAAGCACTGTAAATCCTTTCAGCATTTGCACAGATGTGTTAAAACTTCCACTGGAATTTACCATGATTTAATTTTCACAAGCAGCAATAATATTCAAGAGCAACATATCTCTATTAAGAGCAACATATCATACGTCTTCAGTTCATATGTGAAAACCCTATCCATGCTGACCTAGAAAACTATGTATTGTCCACTTTACATGGACATTGCAATTAGAAAATAACTGAATTACAATTATTGACATTATGTCAGTGAAGACTAGTGTTTGTTTTCAGTGCTGCTTTGACTTTTCTCTGATTAAGTCAGTTCATCAAATGTAGATCTCACAGTAAGCAAATTTGTATTACAAAAGCATCAGTAACTGCTCCTTATGAAAGAAGTCTGGAGACTTCTTGAGTTTTTTTTTTCCATTTTAATTCTTATTATTATTATTTTTACATTTAGCACAAAATACTGGCACAACTGAATTACCCACTAAACTATTCAAGAAAAATATATACAAGCTCTCCCAGAAGAAATATTTTAAAATGATCCTTTTTTGGAAAATACTTCCTAAYAATGTAATCGTTCTGTGTTTTCCTGCAGCTATCCAGTACCCCAATAGATAAACACTACATTGATGCTAAAGGTTGCTTTTAATTTCTAACATTAATATTTWAAAACCCATTACATTTCTAATCATTTTGTCTTTTACAATAGCACTGCCCGGGTTCTGGGAAAAGAAAGGCAAAGCTTTTTTAGCTACTAGCAACTGTACATTCTTTGGTATTGCATTGAGATTTGCTCCCCATTTTCACAACATGGGTGAGCTTTTTTCCTTCTGCTTTCTGAACATACCATCCTACCATCCTTTCATACCCCCAAACACCTCTAAAGATAAGGTACTTCACTTCTTTGGGATTTTTAAATATTGTCTGAACAGCATTACTTTATTAATGCAGTAACGGTGCAGAATAGAAAGCAAAATAATAAATAGTTTTTAATAAAGAATGAATGATCCACTTTCGAAGACAAAAATGAGAACAATGMACTATTATCCCAGAATAAACACCCCAGAAAAAGCACATGGGGATTCATACTGCATTGTAATCTGCAATGGTTTAATTATGCCTGTAAATTTCTCAATTGATAAAAGCCCAATGATAAAATTGTTAAAAYTGATAAAAGTTAATTCTCCCTAGAAATTTGCTTAGATGATGATTTGAAGGAGAGAAGGAATGAGGGGAAGGTATGAGGGGAAGGTGGGGAAGTCAACAGCTGTGGGCACATAAATCCAGTTACAGCCTGGACCATGGAAAAGCTGCTCACTTGAGAACATTTCTAATCTGCCTTGATTAATTCCAAATGTTAACATTAAATGAGGAGAATTAGTTAGCATAGAATGGAGGTGAAGATAATCTTACTTTATTAGATAATGAAAATTTTGTTTAGACTTGAGCATAAGAATGAATCCATTACAAGAACTGATAAACTGATGTGCGTGAAGGAAAATCATAGAAAGAACCTGTTTCGTAGAACATAAACCAGAAACTGTAACCTAGACAATACAGAAATACAAAATGAAAGATAACAGCGTGACACAAAAGCATGCAACAAAACATAACTGGTAAAAATGTTTGCAGTAATTATGCAACCTGACCATTATATACGGAATGAAGAAATCTATCTCTACTCTGAATTCTGTTCTAAACTACCTCTGTACAAAGATTATAAAAAGATACGCTTAGTTATAGCAAGAATGTGAAGGGCACTCTCCTAAAATTTTTGTAATTCACTTAGTCTAATAGCGTTGATGTGTTTTGCTGGAAGAGAATCAGATTTGTGCATTTTCTTAAACAAATATAGATCTTTAGGAAAACGCATAGGTCTTGAAAAAAACAGCTTATAGGAAAGAAAAGTCATTAAATTGGCCTGCGTAATGCATTGCTGTTTTCTAAAGGAGGCAGTAGACAGCAATCACTGCTAGGGGCTAAAGTAACTCAAAGGATAGACCTAACTCAAAGACTAGAGCATGGGTACTGGGATCTCATCCGTGGTACTTTTTGTGGTGTGCTTAGCAATGTATCAGTAAAAAGCCACAGGCAGCTTGTGAACACAAGATCCACTTCAGACTAGCATGTGGCCGTAGGATTAAGGCATACTCTTAGGAAGAGAGATGCAAATTCAAACTACCTTCTGTCAGAGGAGAAGATCAAACACACATCTCCTGCATATTTACCCAGCTCATTTGTCGTAAGTCTTCAAGAGGGGATATTATTAATGTGAATAAGTATCTGAAGGGAGAGWGTCAAGGGGACAGGGACAAACTCTTTTCAGTTGCCCYATGCAAAAGGACTAGAGGCAACAGGCACAAGCTGAACTGCAGGAATTCCCCCTCATGCCTGACCATGAGGGGGAATTTCTTCACTGTGAGAGTGACAGAGCACTGGCACAGGTTGCCCAGAGAGGTTGTGGAATCTCCTTCTCTGGAGATACTCAAGGCCCACCTGGATGCAACCCTGTCTAACATGCTGTAGGTGACCCTGCTTGAGCAGGGAGGTTGGACTGGATGACCTCCAGAGGTCCCTTCCAGCTTTTCCAATCCTATGATTCAACATTTTGGTAGATACAGTCTTTATAAATCTAAATTTCGAAGTCCAAACTTTCAGTCTTCAATATTCTTGCACAGCTACTGACTGTTGCTGAGGACCCTATATAAAATCCCTATATACCTATTTATCCACCAGTTAAAAACTCAAGGCTGGTTACTATTTTGCCAGTAGACATGCTACCTCCCATATCATTCCTGGTGCCACAGAGAAGACAAATGAAACCCTCAAATCAGGTATACCCAGTGACTTTTTTCTTGGGATGGGAACATTCTCCAAACATGCCTACCAGATTGCATCCCACGCAAAAGCCATCAGTGGTGACCATGAAGTGATGAATCCCCTGCAGTTTTTCTCTTAAACGTTCTTCTGAGGAGGAGAGTTCAAATTCCTACTCCTCTGCCCAGTAATACACAGCTCTAGATCTAGTCTCAAGAGGATGCCCGTTGTTGAAACTGCTCCACCTTTTAAAAATACTAATCATTGGAGCAGATAATGAAACTCAGGTGTCTCCACGCTTAGGTGAGTGAGTGTCTTAACCGTTAGGCTACAAAGTCACTTACAGGCTTTCTTGTGGCCTCTTGAAGTATTCTGTGCAAAGAGAACATGCAGCAGAGAAAAAGATCTAGTCAGGACAGGATTTGTAAAGAAGGTTAAAGGTGGAGCTACATAGTTAGTACATAGATTCTTGAGTGCTTTCCTGGATGAAGTCCATTATTTTTGGAAGGAAACATCTCTGATGAGAAAGTGAGTCGATGCCTTTTGCACAGATGAGGTGCTACTACACTGACACCTTCATAGTCTCTGGTGAACAAAAGTCACCACCTGTAAGTCAGTTGTGCAGGCTGATCAAGCAGAAAGAGAAGCATTTTTTCTCTGAGGAGATTTATTAGAGAAAGTTGCAGTTAACAATGCGACTTCTGCATTTATACTACCAGCTTGATTAAAAGAAAAAAAAAAAGACATTGTCACATCAAATTCYTTTTTTAATCAATATTCTGAGAAAACTTGAAGGCTAAAGTAAATGTGTCTATAAAGATTTAATAAATGTTTCTATTAAATTTGTATTCTTTCTCCAAGAGATGTTTTTAATGATAATAGAAATAGTTCTTTTAAAGAAGTAAATATAATACTAGTCATGTTTTCAAACAAAAATAATGGAAAAGTGTGATGATGCTTTTTCATGATTTCAGTCTATTTTTGCATGATCGCAGTGAAATGTAAAGATCATAAGTTAACAARGTCCTATTCCTCGTGGAGAGGTGAGCTGCATTAGCTCAGGTTCAGCATCAAGTTGACACAATCCCATACTTTCTGTGAGCCTGAGGCCTGGTCCTGAACTTACATTGTRTACATTCCCCGTGTGACAAAGTGATTATCAGGCTGAGGAAGGGTATCACACTTGGATATTAATTCTATAATTTATCATGTTTTGCTTACCTTGGCTACCAAAATTATGTTTCTACTCCTTTACACATTTTCTGTTCTTGTGCTGTGAAAGCCAAAAAATTGTCACCCTGGTTAAATTAATAGCAGCTTTATCAGCTAATTATTTCCAACATCTGGCTAGAAATGCAGAGCAATAACTATTAGGTAATAACATCAGCTTCTGATTAAAAAAGTTAATATTGTACTAGCAATAAACTTTGCACTGCAGTGAAGATGCATCAGAGAAGACATTTGGGAAGGACTGCAGTACCCAAAGTAAGCAAGCCAAAGAAAACAATCATAATCACACGGGTGGATTAAAAATAAAACACAAACAAAACAAAAAGCAGTCAGAAAATTTCTGTTTCCAAATTCTTCACAGTACAGAATCAAATTCTACCACATTATCCTATGCAGTAACTAGCTCACTGGCAATTAATCTGACTGCTTTCAAAGCAGGATAATGTTTTTCTAGAATAAAGACTCTCAAATTCAGTCCTGACTTACTTACTCTTTCATCATGCATTCATTATCCTTTAATTTTGTTCTCCTCTTGAAGTTCTGATTCCTCATATTGAAGATGTTTTCACATGAAAGCTGACTGCAGAAAGATCTTCAAGCCTGAAAGGTTTTCCATATCCCTTCAAAATCAAATTGTTGCCCCTGTCAAACAGTGGACTTTTAAAAGTGAAGTCTTCTCATTTCTCATCCTGGACTTCATAGCAATTGTTCGGTTTTATAAGCAAGCTTTCTTTAGCTGCTACTCATGCTAGATATAAAAGCAGTTTAAAATTCATCAATAGCATGTGACTATTTTCCATTTCTAACTGGATGCTCAGAATATCAAGCTGCAAAGCAATGCCATGAAACAAATCATCTGCTCCACCTGTGGCTGCAGCTGAATGCTCCTCTTAAAGAATGGAAAATTCATTACACACCATGTGCACAAATGCAGATCCTCTGCAGACTCGTAGGACACAATGAGTAACAACAGGAAACTATAGCCAACAGGGAGAAGTCCATCAGGTGCTGGGAAGTTCAGAGTAGCATAATGTGCGACTCTGCTCAGCACTGTTCAAAGCTGCAACTATTGACAAGGCCAGACTTTGAAAGGGATGCAGCTATTGCCCAGCTCACCAGGGAAATGTTTTAGCACTAGAAGGTCTTGTGCTGAATGGATTTGTCCGCCTGATGAGGGTTCCTTTAGATGGTATGGTTGCAGTTAAAAGCCAAATAAAATAGTTTTCAGAATGTAGTCAGGAAAAATACTAGTCCTGATGAATCAGGCTGCAAATCAGATAAGTTTGTTCTATCTGACTAACTTGAGATTATCATATATCTGCTAGAGTACGGATGATCTGTTTAGATATCCTGTAATAGCCAAACATCTTTCTCTGTCTCCAGTATGTGTTTGATAGCTCCTTCCTGACCACTCTACTTTTCACTTTGCTTCCCATTTTGGAGGGTTTTTTTATTTTTTTTCATCATGCTTTCCTCTTTTGTGCTGAGTACCTCCAAAGATCCTGTCCTGCGTCTCCTGGGTAGTTAGCATCACATTGTGCTGGTCAGGCAGACTTGAGGTTTCTGGGTTCCAAGTATCTCTGAGGGCTACTAGCAGCGAAAAAGCTTAGGAACCTCTTCAAATCCTGAGTGGAAGAAATACAGGGGAAGAGGGGATTTTGCCTATCTTTAGGTGCAGCTTTCATTTAGATGGTACTCAAACAGGCATATCTAGTGTGCTCGAGAAAGCCAGACCCTGACTTCTCAAATATAGCCTGGTACAATTTCTTAGACTGAAGAAATATTTGAGCTACTTGAAGATGGGGGGGGGAGGAATAATAGGAAAAATAACAACAGTAAACTAAGTTAATTAGAATGCAATTGGATAAAATTTTACATATTATACATAGCTATATTCTTGAAAACTGCACAGGAAAAACATTGATGAAAGTGTTCAGGCTCAAATGTAGATTCTCTTGGTAAGTGATTGATCTATCATTTATTTTTAACATGGAAAAGAGATATAAAAAGAAGTAACGCAATATTTAAAGCCAGATCCCACACTTGCACCTTTCTTTAGAGGGAATGAGTCAGAACAACTGTTTTAAAATCAAGTGTCAGTTAAAAAGGTTTTGAAACAGGTGGTAA
Organism: Rhea americana; assembly: GCF_003343005.1. Classification (NCBI taxonomy): domain Eukaryota; kingdom Metazoa; phylum Chordata; class Aves; order Rheiformes; family Rheidae; genus Rhea; species Rhea americana. The sequence continues at coordinate 3,651,785 of NW_028186457.1, forward strand.
AATGAATGTATAGGACCAGATACTATTCATGCAAGAGTTCTAAAGGAAATTGAATGTGAAATCTGTAGTATGTTGCCTATTATTTAAATCAGCCTTAGGACCAAAGGAATAAAGGTCAGAAAATGTGACATAAATCTTAGGGAGTCCRTGGAGATTTAAAGACCTATACCCCAGTAGGCTGGACTGGCATACAGAGCAAATTAATTGAAATTATACAAAGAATAGAGTTAATAGACATCTGAATAAATGTGATAAACTGAGAAAGAATCAACATGAATCTCTCAGAAGGAACTCATGCTTCAGGAGTGCTTGTCAGTGTATTAGTCATGAAGAATATGGCTTAGGGTGGCCCAGAGGGTACCRTGGGGCATCTGAATTTCTGAAAACYTTTAACGTGAGCAATAGAAGCTGCTCAGGAAATGAAGCTGTCAAAGAATACAAGAGTGGATCCCACTGTAAATTAATAACTGTGTAAAATATTAGAAACAAAGGATATGGGTTAGCGTATAGCCCTGAGAAGGATACTCCCAAGAGGTATGTGCTGTTCAACATACCCATGAATGTTGTGGACAGGCAGTGAACAGTGAAGGGGTAGTGTTTTCTGGTACAGAATTATTTGTATGTGAAATGTTGCAGGATCACAAGAGTGAATGACTGGCTACTAAAATGGCAGATGAAATGCAGTACTAATAAATGCAAATCAATGCATTTGGGGCAAAGAACAGTAAGAATACACAGAAATGGATGAGCTCTGAATTAGCTCTAAAAAAGGACCTTGGAATCACTGGGGACAGTGCTATGAAAATATCTGTTCATTGCTTAGCAGCCATCAAATCAAAAGAATATTAGTGGCTGTGAGGAAAGTAATAGAAACATCATTGTGACAGTGTTTAAAGCCATAGTATACCTTAGCTTCAGTGACTACTGAGAGCAATTCTGGTCATCTCATTTCAATAAAAATATAATAGAATTACAAGCAATTCAGAGAAGGGTGATGATGATCAGAGATATAGAGCAGTTTCCATATGGAAGATACACAACAAAATTAGGAGCCATTACCCTAGGTAAAAATGATTGAGAGGGAAATACAAGATCTATAAAATCATTAAAGTAATGGAGCAGTTCAGCAGGGAGAAAATATTCTTTATTTCTCAAAAACAGTAACTAGAAGACAACTAATGAGATAATCACCCAAGATTAAAACATATAATTAAAATAAAGAGGAAATTTGGACGTGATTCAAAGAGCAACTACATACCTTTACAGAARAAAAGACTAGGAACAGCCATTAAATACAATATACAGATGAAACTTTTGGGTCATGATGTCCCTAAAGGTGCAAATTATTTAGAGCTTGGAAGTTGTACAAGGGGCAGGATCATTCTATATTTTTGTGGTATCCTTATATTATTTTCCTAAGCATCTCTTGCTAACTGCAGGAAAAAGGATGTACCTTCAGTCTGATGCAGACCTCATGTTCTCCCCTCTCTCCTCTCACCCTCTTCAAATTCTGCTTTTATCCAAACATGCATTATAATTGAATTAACACAAGTCTGGGGGCTCTGAATTGGGKAATTGGGTGACCTTGTCCCATCCATGAAAACACACAGTCCTTGAATTCTTGGGCTGTGGAGGGGACTGAGTTCCTCTTTGAACGATAGGATCAGACTCATAGGATGCAGAGTTCACTCATAAGTAGCCTATGCTGACATACCCCTTGCCTGCYGCTCCTGCGTGCATGAAACCATGCTTTCCTCTCACACTCACCCATCTTCTTCTGCATTATTCTACAAGAATTTCTGTGATAACCTTTGCTGAAACTCATCCAGCTCAAATACCTGTATTTTTCATGAGGTACAGGTTCCCCCCAGTCACATTCATTTGCTCTGTCATAGCGCAGTGGGTAATTACAGAGACAAGAACGAGCAGCAGGGGGTGAAAGGAAGGCAGTGCCTATACCAACACTGCTGCCAAATGTGCTTGTCATCCTACAACTTTATTACACACCATGTAAGTAAGGGGGAAGAATCTGGCCCTGAATTATGCATCTTCTTTCCAACATGCATTCACACACATTGAATATGAACAAAAATTGTGCTCCTCTCAGTTGCTGTCCAAATCTCTCATCTCATGAGATGCCAACAGTCCTCATCAGTCTAAGCTGACAAAGTTAATGTGTTGTGCATCATGCTCTGTTCTTTTAATAAAGATTCTGGTCTCGCTGGGACTAGCTCAGTAGCTCTGTATTACACATAATCTCCTTAATCAGAAAACAAAAAACTAGGTTAAAAGAATGCTAAGGCAAGCTCATAACCAAAAGTTTCACAATGCAGGCTGCAGCCTTTGCTAATGAAGCACAGCAGGACAGAGTAGACCTCTGGGTTTTGCCTGCACTAGAGAACTGAAATACAAACCTACAAGGCGCTTTGCTCCTTCAGRACCCTTGCAGTGGCATGGAGAGTGCTCAGGTCCTTACAAGTGCTAAGCACCTTCAAAGACTGGAATGGGACTGTGAATTTTATTACTTTCATTACCGACTGTCACCAGCCTAATGTAGTTTTAATTAATTTTATGCGAGGTTTGTATTACCTTTTTAAAATTTATTTAGGAACTTTTCAATTACAGCTAGATAAATAATTGGAAAACACAATACTAATACAGAAAAGTGTAGAAAAAATGATAACCAGCCCTAATAAACTGAGTTTGCACAGAAATACTTCTCTAGCCATACTTCTCTCTCCTGCAAATACCTATGTTATCAAGTACCAAGCATGCCAGTGCTTGGGAACAGAAAGGAAACTTTTTAGAAGTGTCATCTGCTATTCATTTSGTGCACTCTATTTTTCAGGACTGCCAGACAAGAGTATCAAAAATTCAAAGGGAGTTCCGGGGGTTGGCATTGACTGCTGAGTCCAAACACTAGAACAGTTCTGAGATATCTTTTTTATAAAGGAAATCAATTGACAGCAGTTGTTTACTTCCATGCACACTTCTGTGTGTTTAATAGAAAGTCAAAAAAGAAATTTTGGCAAGAAGAAGAGCTCTGTTCCCTAAAGGAAGATGTAGTTGGCTAGTTCAGTCCTCATGTCCTTTACAGATCCTAATCCTCTACAAGACTATGTTCCCCATTATGAAGTATATAACCAAGAAGTCCATACTGTAAAACTTTATCTGAGAAAAAAGAGAAAAACACCATTTTGCAGTCTGCATTTTGCAGTATACTGCTGCTGAGATGGTATAGATATCACTTACTTACCTAACATCTAAATACACRTTCTAGTTCTCTCTGTACTTTTTCAGGGCCACATCCTAAAAACCTCCTGATTGTATGCCAGATGTCCTCACCATGCAGGTCCCAAGGGACCTGAATTTCTTCTTCTCAGGAACATGTTCCAACAGTGACCTGAGAGGTGTTTATRTTGGCAAAAGAAAAAGCATCAGGAAAAAAGGATTTAAACCAGCATAGAGAGCCCATACTCATCTGCTTATAACTCTGACATTAYGTCTTTTGTAGGTAGCCTCAGCAGGCTCCTGCATCTCCCTTTTCCTAAAATATGATCCTTTTTCTTTATTCAATGCTGCAGATCTGGTAAAATTATCTATATCATTATTCTTTGACAGCCTTCAGATGTTTGTTGGATGTTGGCTTATCTTGAATCTTATTGTGAGCTGGTCTTTTATACCTATCATGGCATTATTTTTGAGACAAGATGTTTCTGAGTTCAGCATAGATACAGATGTAGGTCAAGGTATATGTATCAATATAGATTTAAATCACATACAGTATAATATTCATCTTGTATTCATCTGTAGCTAGTATAGTCCCTTAAAATCGATATGTTCAATAAACAAGTTTATTGACTAGTCAACAAAGCTTGACATAGATACAGTTCAATATTCTTCACAGCTGATTGGGTCTGGATGAATTCCTTAAGGGTACCTGGTGTTATGTTTGATTGTTTGGAGAACTGCCATTTCACAAAGTCCTTTCTCGGTTGATATACCGTAGAAATAATATAGGACTACTCTCCAAAATTCAGAGAAGAAAACACATTTAAATAAGCAAAGCTATAGCAAGTTCCAGAGACCATTTTAAAACATGAAGTTATGAGAAAACATTAAAAGACCGAATCAACTTTAACAACTGAGAATCATTTTTATGATCGTCATAGCTCGCTATGAAACCTGTTCTGCACACTCACTTAAATCATGATGGTCTTTGTGGTAATTTTCAGTTGTGCTAAGAATATCTTTACAATGATAAGAAAAGGAACCAATAAATAGGCAGACAAYAGTTCTGCTTTAGACATTTTCCACGAAAAGTTGTGAATCATTTGTAATTTATATTCAAATTAAGATCTGAAGAGGAAAATTCTCGTATTAAGGGCAGTGAAAAGGAAATCGTTATTAGATATTTTTAGCCACTGTTTCAGGAAAGCATAGTACTTCACTGCAAATTTTATGCAGCAAGCATACTACCACTTTAACCATTTTACCTAGCAGGACTGTTGGACTTGAAGGAGAAATAACTCTGTGGGTGCTAGACCAGAGCCCAGGAAATCTGATTTCCCTGTTAGCTGCCTCACTGAGAGATGCTCACATTTCACTTTTAGAAAGTTTTAAGTCTCAGACTGAGATGTTCACAATATCTACTTGTCGACCACATAATCTTAGCAGCAACCAAAGGCCTCGAGTGTCTTCATGCCTCTAGAGTTCCCCAATGTCAGGACTATACCTAGAGGTGTTCAGAGAAAGGTATGTTACATACAGATGTAGTATTGCTGTTTGTGGATCCCTTGTGCATTTGGGTCTCAATTTCTCTAACTCTGCGTTCTGCTAGACAATTTATGCAGGTGAGTAGTTCCAYAGAGTGCAGCAGGGAATATTCGTCTGCTCATACTTACTTGAACACACCTGAAGTCAGGCCTGTAGGTAGCTCTAATTCCCTCTACATGAAACTGCCAGTTCTTCAAGGCAGAGGGCAGGTGCTCGGGATAACAAGCTCCGTGCTGCTGCAATGTGATCAATAGAGTACATTCAAACAGAAAATATGCCTGAAGGGCCTGTAAGAGCAAATCAGAGCTCTCTGTTATCCCACCTCCACTGCTCCCTTATTAAGATTTCATCTTTATTGTCAAGGTTCATCGACTGTCCAAATGTATTCATGAGGTCTGAGTTCAGAAAGACACCTCATTAATACAACTCAGGTTAGGGCAATGCTCTGAAGTTAAAATGGTCCCACTGATGAGGAGGTTCCCCACCCTCACCTGCAGCTCTTTCTTATACAGAAAYAGTTGCATTGGTAGAAAGCCCCAGGGACAGAAATGTGCTGTTTTGCCTCTTTATTAACTATTGCATATAGTTAAAGCACAGTGTTGTATCCCAAACAACGCCTTGGCTCATTGCACACCAAGACATCCTGAGTCTTCCCCCTAAGGGGCCCATAGAGGCGTATCCATCCTCCCATATACAACAAATTACAGGCTCAGGGTCCATGAATCTCTAACAGGTTTTTTTTCCCCAAGCATCCAAATGCAGCTGCTGTCTTTGGATCTTCAGCTGACAGTAATTGCCAAAAGAAGTTACCTCGGAGAGATAGTCAAAAAAAGGGGACTCTTTTAATTAGGAATTTTCATGAGGTRGTTTTTATGAGTTTATGCATTCTACAGAAAAATAATATTTGCTGGGGGGTGGGYTGCCAGTTATTTTCTTTACTGAGATACTGGCAGTGAAAAGAAAAAGGTCAGAGAGAAATAGATTAATTTTTAAAAACATAWTTTTTTAACAATCTGAAGAAGTATAATGAAATTGTTTTCTACTTTTGATTTACAATGAAAAAAATGGAGAAAATAGAAAGGAACTTTTTATCTTTCAATGAAGCAAAAAGCCAGTCTGGTCCATGAACTAAAAATAACAAGCCTACAACTCTTACAACAGCAATGTGAGAGCATTATAAAGGCAATTTTTTCATGTAAAAAGTCCAGTAACCTTTGATTCTTATTTATCTGYTGACTAATATATAGAAACGTAGAAATCCATGCAAGATTTGATAATATTTTCCTTACGTGAAAGGAAARTTTCCCTGATCATGTGCTATATTTTGAAGCATTACTCAAGAGCATAAGCCAATTTTATGGTTTAGGATTTTTTTCCTGCAATATCACCTGCCCAAAACTAGATAGGCAGAATATTTCCATTTCTTTTACCTCTCCAGAGATTTGTACCACTCCACACYGGTAATATATGARCATCCCATTTTCCATCTCATGCAGCCCTGGTACTCTGTATAGTTTATACTATTTACAATTGATTTCCCACTGATAACTCCCCTGTGATCGAGTGAGCTGCCAGGCATGTCGCACAGTAGATGTTCAATGAACCTCAGCTGCTCTGTCAGGCTCAAGCAACTCACAGACCATAGAAATCTTGGCCCAGAAGAGAAAAACCTTCCTGATTATCTTTACTCAGTGTTTTAGTGTGCATCCTTCACAGGCTCTTTTTTCCCCCRAAATACAAAGAAATCTCTCAAGAAAATCTAACCAGCTAACTACCGGCCACCTTTCCAAGTGCAGTTGATCTTGTTCCCTTTGAATCAGAAGCTGAAATTCAAACACAGATTTAAACAATGACAGAGAAGTTTAAGGTCGATATTGAAGATTAGCAAGTCCTCTGGTGGAGAAAGGAGGCTCAGGAAAACAACTCTGTTGCTTTCTCCTCTCACTGTGTCTGCTGCAGACATCCTGACCAGCTTATTTTATAATTCCCTTCCTCAGTTCCTATTTGTGTTACAAAGATAACTGTAACTTCTTTTCCTCACCACTTCTCTCTCAGATGAAAGTTACTTTCTTATTATAGATGATGATAAGTAGTATGAAGGTTGTGATGTTGTATATAAGCAGTTATGACTAGCTTTAATTAGGCCATGAGAAAATATCTACCATTTTTTACATAAAAAAAATTCTAAAAAAGTATTGTATTATGGTGTGAGGGGTTCCTCCAAAAATACATGGTTTTCTTAGAAAATAAATACCAGTTTCCAAATGAACATTTAGCCTCATTMAACATTTTGTTTACACAATTTTTATTAAGCACAGGAAAAAAGTCCTTTGTCATAATAAAAGTGTTAATTTTCATGTAAAAACTATGTTTTTGCAAAACCAGACTGTGGAAGGGAAAAATTTCAACCATCCCTATACAAATTATCAACACTGTTAATGAGTTTGGTAAATTAGCAAGTTATAAGAGGACTGACTAGGACATTAGCATGATTTAACTCTGAAAACTATTAGCAGAGTAAGACGTGTGTATGATTAATTTTGCCAATATTCASTTGTTAATATGAAGTTATAAAAATGCAAAAGGTTAAGCACATGCTTAACTGCTTTACTAAACTTTGACTTGAGTCCCAGCTTGAATGACAGCAAGTGTTTTTCTTGATACTTGTGCATAGAATGAAAGACACCTGAAAGTAGCAGGTAGGTTGAGTAGTATTTGAAATAACAGTCTATTAAAATGTAAATTAAATAAATACTACTGCCTGGAAAATAAATGAGTTTTTAGCAACTGTCATCAGATCTGGATTCCACCTTCAGCCTCTCTGAGCTCTCATCAGCTGGATTCCAGCCCAGATGAAGTGGGCAGGAGAGCACAGGAACCTAATGAGAATAAATGGGAATTAGTTTAGCACTCTCATGCAGCTAAATTATCCAAAGATTAGTTACCTGTTTAGAACAGACTRCCCAAGGATTTATTCAGCAGAGGCATATGCAGGCAAAATTCCAGCTTCTTAATGAAATGGGTCTTTGTCATGGACTTAATAGAAAATAATTTAAATTGTATTAGAATTGCTCCTCCTCATTGCTTCAAAGTCCAGGTTCTTCCTAGGAAATCTGTCAGATCCTAGCCTGTGTGAGACAGTGCAGAATTGGTCTTTGTATGTAAATCGCAACCTCTCAATACATTTCATGTTTGCTTTTAAATATCTACTGCTCTTGTCGAGCAAAGCTTTAGATGGAGCTCTGCAAAGACTGAAAAGTGGCAGATTTTCGTGCCTGAAAGTTCAGAGCAGGGTTGAGGGAAGCTGTGCTGGGTACTTCTRGGGGCAGCTTTATGGGGGTAAGAAGGGGATGGCAGGAGTTAAAAATCCCTCTCCTACAGCTGTTGCCCAGGACAGGAAAGATGCAAAAACCTTCTCAACAGGCTGGCAGAGACTAACATGACCATCATGTTAGAGAGACAGCTGCACTGTGATAGGAGCACCAGGCYACTGAGAGTTGTGGCTGGCCTGTCCTTTCCTGTAACCTGAGGGCACAYAGGGAATAGCCAATTAATTACCTCAGCAAGAGGTGTGAGATGAAGTTGTGAGAAAGGCCTCAATGTCCCTCAGCTCCTCGTCAGCTCACTCTATTCAAACACTGTCMCAAACACAGGTTTAGATGCAGTACAGAGGGATACACTGAAAATGCAGGTCATAGTCACAGAAAAGCAGTACAATCGAAGGGATGGACTGGGCAGCTCCCTTGATACTGCTGACTTCCGTTTGTGTACRTGCAACTTCTTCATAGTAACACTTTAACGTGGTTGTTTACTATATATGCTTATAGTAAGCATACTTATATCAGATTGATGAGTCCAAGGAAAAAGCTGTTAATTCAGCCCGTGGTTCAGGTGAGATTCTTAATTCAGRTGTRACCTTATGCYAGAGACCAAAGATTYTGAGACTGTTAACTTGGAGTGCATRTGAAGCCTATGAGASTGTGTATTTCCKCTAGAGAARCACATCCCTAACGATTGTAATTTTGATAACTAACATAAATTAACTTTCTCGTAATAGTGCATGTTCCAGCATAATCAATTGGTCTAAGTGGTAAAGCATCAGCTCTTCTAAGTTACTGAAATACAACATAAACACAGGGCAATGCTCTTTGTATCACTAAATTGCTGCTCTTGGTGCTCATCAGGGATCATAGTTTTCTCTTTACTTTGGGCTAACCTAACACAGTAGGAAACTGCACGAGAAAACAAGATATGTTAGGCCTCTGTCTGCTAAAAGCCTTCCCCAAAAGGTTGTCCCTCAGMTGGATGGATAGTAGGAAGGAAATCCTGAGCTGATCCGGACAGTTCTCCCATCTTTGTCTTGGCAAAAAATGAAAAATCTTTTGTTCCAATATCTAATTATCCAATCCCTGATAAAATCACTGCTTTAATAGATACATTGCTGCAATCAAAGCCAGAAAACCGATGTTCCTCAAAAGAATAATGGAGAGATGAAGAAAGCTTTGCTTTTTCAAATCTACTGCCAATAATAATGAATTTAAAGTGCCAGCCTTTATATCACCTTGAATCCAATAACAGGTGAAACCATCTAGTTTCTTCCTGTGGCAAGGACTTCTCTTTGTCCTTTGCCTTTGGAYGCATTAGTACAATAGAACTGTGAACCTTGACTCTGAGCAAAACCAGATTCACTGTAGCTGTGTTAAGGACATGAGCTTATTCTTTACCTTCCAATCAGATAACAGTTATTTGTATGTAGTGCTTAGAAATCAGTTTTCACAATATATTCACAATGTGAATAAAAGAGAAAGACATATGTGACRGAAAGGGGATGATGACCCCTTTACCTTGAAAATATCATTTGAATTCTAAAAGCACAAATGAAGAGAAATTAGATCTGKTTTTTATCTTACCTGAGCTTGATTAGGTCATAGAAAGTTCAGGTAATACTCATCCCTCACAGCTACAATCATCACAGCAGTAGAGAAGCTAAAGGAACAGAAAGAAATGAATAGGAATTAAAACTTTTTAACAAATATTCCAGCTGCCTGATTGCAGAGAAAGGTTCCAAATAAAAACTGTCTAGAAGTGTATTAACACGTTCTGTTCTGATTAGCATCTAAATTATGTAAGTCAGCAGCACTGCCAGGGAAAACTRTACCTGAGAGCTCTCCCCTAATTTAAGATGTTTTGAGTGGAAAGGTTCAATTTATAAACCATAGTAACAGTGCATTTAAATATCTTAAATTATCATTATCACAAGTTATGCGTGAGATTGCATAGACAATCTTCCCTGCCTTATTTCTTTCTGAAGTGATTAGTTTTGTTTGGTTTCTATTCTTTTTTTTTTTAACTTAATACCATTCCAAAGTAAAGTTGTCCAAACAGACCAAAGAGATTTAAAAGCCGCAAAGTGGTATTTGCCACCATTTGCAAAACAATTACTACTGATGAATAGTTTTTTGGGGGGAGGGGGCGGTGGTTAACCAAAGATGTTTGGACAGATTTTATTTTCGTGAAAAAACTGGCCACCCTGGTCTCTGACAAGACATGTTTTTTAAAGTTGGATTCCTCAAAATGAGTACATAGAAAAAACATTAGCTTACTTTTAGTATTGCCTGTTTATTTTTCAAGTCTTGACCCAGTCTGTCCAAACTTCCCAGTAGCTAATGATGAGCGTGCAACTTTACATGTTGAGCTAAAAAGCATGTCATTTCATGACCTCTGCAGAACGTTTTCCTGTACACAGACATGTGGGACTCTCCTTCCATAGGAGAGGCCGTGATTGCCCATCTCTTGTATTATGTCAAACAGCTGGAAATTCAGCTGGTCAGTCAAGGTACAGGGAGCAGGATTAACAGCCCTGGTTAGGTGTGAATTGCAGGAAAGAGGCARTGAGCTCTTGGCTCAGAGAATCGCACGGAGAACTGGACATCACAGTATTAGATAGCAACATAAGTTTTCCCACTAACTCTCTGGAAAGGTTTTGCATTTATATTTGACTTTGATATCTCCCAATCTGATGTCTTCCCTGACTATAAATACACTTAYCAACTATAAATATACTTATCTGCCCCTGTAAAATGCTTTGAAATCTTGTGATGAAAAGCACTAAATATGTAGTCTTCTATTTTTGGAGAAGCCTAAGGTGAGATAACACTCTCCGCATTGAAATTTCATGGTTTGGGGAGAGAGTTGGCCTAACATCAAAGAGCTGTTTGCACATTAAAAAATCTGTCAATCCCACCACCACTGATCAAGGAAAACTAGTAAATCAGCTAGTAGCAATCACAGTTGGGGAAAAGGAAGACAACAGCAAAACTGCAACAGAGAAGTGAAATTGATTCCAAACTGGAGTTCTTTCCTCCCGAGAAATTCAACATGTCAAAATGTCTTCACATCATTCTTGTTTAGCTAATCCAAAGGTAGACAGAAGTGACACAATATGAGTCACACACATTGTCTGAAGACTCAAATTCCAAATTTGGAAGTGACAGACTCGCAAAGGTTTGCTGGGATGTCTCAATTCAACAGTTAAAGGAAAGGCCAAATTTCCCAAACAGCTTTCAGGAAACTTGCAAGTTGAACAGAATGAAATATCCAAAGGTTAAGGGCTTTGCTGAAGGGTTTCACTTCAGAGCTCTGATGCAAATTGTATGAAAACATATTTTACCCCATGTGAGTCCAGTGGAAAGGGCTAGCAGAGCTACAGAAAGGGCTGTCAGGGAAAATCTGTGCAATATCTGTATTTTTCTCCTGTCCCCTGAAATAGATATGTTTAGATTTGGCCGTATCATTTAATGGTGGCTAATGCACGTTAATTTCTAGTCAACAAAATCTTAGAAAACATTTATTTCCTGGCTTTAATTGCCCAGAGGGCTTCAGCAAACAGAAGARGACAGACCTCATTCTCTAACAGTTATGTACAACCCTGATGCTATCTGGGCTGCCTGAAAGAATACCGACCTGGTCTGTAAGATGCTCATTCACAAGGCCTTTCAGTGCATTTGTAGCTTCTAAGGTGTATGTTTGTACAGCATCTTACAYAGCAGATTCATTGTTCATGATTAAAAAAATAAACAAATCTGAAAAGTATCTTATTAGGAACATTTAATGGTTCACCAAATAATATTTTAAATATTATTAGCAATGAACAACATGATCTTTCTCGTTGCTGAACTCATTTCTTGTATTCCTTTCCCTTTCCATCTCAATTTTTTTACCCTGTAAATTCGTCGGGATATGGAATCTCTTTATGTCTATGTTAGGAAAGAAAATTAAAAGAATTTACACCATAAATTCTCCCTTCCATTAACTAAGMCACTCTTAACCATACTCTTTTCTGTGAGTAAATGGCTATGGAAGAGATGTATGTGATTGGGATGTACCATTTTCAAAGGAAGTCATCTGATCTCCACACTCYTTAGTTATTCCACTAAGGTAATTCCTAGTGTGAAATCACAAAAGCCTTCTCCAGGGAGTGGGATGGGAAGAAGAGGAAAAAAAACATGGTCAGGGTAAAATGAAGTGCTTAACAATCTAAGACTTAAAAAYGATGTAGGCAAAAGGAGAATACCGTGACATCTCTTGGACAGAAGATTGCAGTTTAAGTATCTGAATAATTATTGTGTTTGAAACAAGAATGCACAATGTTTGATAATCATTTCTGAATAATTGTAGTATTTCTCCCAGAATTTGCATCTGGTAATTGAATAGTCTGAAGGTTGCTATGGTAAACACTTAGCTTACAGAGTGCATACTGTAGGGAGCAGATACAAACTAAAAGGGAGACTGGTATCTGTAAAATACCTTCTGATTTATTTTGATGCATGTTAATTGTCAAAGATGTTAAGACAAGAAGAGTAAAAGAGATTAAGTTAGCTAACTCCCCTCTGCCTACTAATTTCAGTGGAACTGCACAGGCAGAATTTACTTGAAAATATTTATATCACTGTTAATAATCATTAAGATATTAAATATGCTTTCCTTCCATCTTGGAGTGTTTGCCACCTCCTTGGGACATACTGGTTGGCATCCTGACAAGAGTTCCTCTTTCACTGACACAAAAGCAATCTGAGAGATGTCAAAATAGTCTTACTCTCATCTTTATGATTGTTTATTACTGATGACAGGTGGATCCTTAGGCCCAAGCTTTTTGATACCAGGCATTGCAGAAACCTGCAGCCAAAATATATTAAGCAATAGGCAGCAGAGGGGTGGAGACACAGTTCAAAAGGAAAAGGTAGGACCTCATGGGCTCAGTTGAGCATAATGATGACATGACAGATGTGATCTTAGCCACCACGCAGCCTACCTGGCCCAAAGGGTTTTAGATATCACAAGATCATAACATTTTACAAAGGATTTGAAAGAAACTAACCATACTCAGGAGGGCTCAAGGGGTACGCTGGCATGGCAAGTGCTGTTCCTGACTGGCACCACAATGAATCAAGACAAGGCTTCCACAGTGCATGTSGAAGAAATCTTTTCATAAGACCTCAGTTGGCCTTAGGAATAAAGTGTGTCCAGTATTTTATTATAAATCTCAGATAGGTTTTGAAAATCTGGAAAGAAAATGCAGGTTTTCTCGACAAACCTCTTCTCTAATTTTAAATTGCCATCATAGATTTCAGCCATTCTTCACAAGATATCTGCCTTTAGTATGTGTTTACTGCCCATTACAGAAGCTTATGAGACTATAATAGTTTCACTGGCACTACAGACAGAATAGATCCATAAGAATATCCTCTATGCTAATTTTACTTGCCTCTGATTTAACCCATTTTAAAAATTCCTTTTATGAGCCTGTAAAAATTCTTCCTTATGTAATGATGAACTATAGCTACGGAATATGGCTAAAGGTTATTCAAGCTTACTGCAACTGTAGGAATTCTTTGACTGTCTTCTTGCTTACAGAAATGGATGTGGAATCAGATATCATTGGAGTACAAGAARAAGAGATTAGAGAGAGCCCCTAAARTGGCAGYAGAAGTTGAKTAATAGAATGATTTTTAATAAGGAAGATTAGAAATATAAGAAATAATCTGTGATGATCCAGAARTAGCCAAAGCAAACCATAAAGCTAAAAAAGTGGAAAAGGAGCAAAGGCARTTCCCTGTGCACTTACCTTACGTCACTTCCCACTGCAGTCACCTGTTCCCTCCAGGATCTCCCCTAACCTTGAACTTTCTCCTAAGCACCTCTATTACTGTCCTCACATTGACATACGCAGCCAGTAAGTCTTTCATATAGTGCCCATATCCTCATTTTGTGGGCATGAAGCTGCATGTGTTGAGGCAATTTCCAAACTCTTTGTGCACTGGTCAGCCTGAGCACGAAGGCTGGTGGGTCATCCAAGCCAGACACAGTGTGCTGAACTCGCTCTGTGACCATTCCCTCAGTGGGAATACAGATGAGGGGATACTGTGAGTATGAAGATACTGTCAGTGATTAATTTYCACAATAATTGCATAGTAATGCTAAGAAAGGTTGATATAAGRCATAGATACACAGGTCTAAAAGAAATACGTGATCTTATATTTTCACTTCAACCTGTCTTCTACACAACAGCAACAGAAACATAGACAACTTAAATCTGTGCAGGGAACAAGGGCCTCTAGATGTCACTTTCAAAAATGGCAATGGGTARATTGTAGTCTGATCCCCACTGGCTTTCCATGGAATTAGACATGTTGGTAAATTTTGTTCTATTATACTCTATTACTAATTTACAGGAAACACAGGCTTTTCAGATGCTTCACTGAGCTCTCTTGTCCTATCTACAAGGAGTGGTACATAGATTTCCCACTTTTTTTAAGGAATGTGTCATTTTCTTTTTCATATTATAAACAAAATCCTTAATGGATATAAATATTTCACCTGTAGCTTTCCTCTCTACTCCTCCTGTTCCTGAGAATCTTGTACTGCTTATTTTTCATGAAAGGCTTGTCAAGATGAGGAGCCATCACAGAAATATTTCAGAATTTCCCGGACAATTGGCTCATTCATAATYTAATTGTGCCGGCAGGCAAGAAGCTCCAAAAGTCCCTCGGTGTGCTATGACAGTTTTTACATGGATCTTGACAACACTTGCCAAGCTATTTGCACAGCCTTAAAGTTTCTGTCAAAAGAATATGGAGAGGAATGAGATACACAGACACTTTGGCCACATGAAATGTAAACTCAATAATTTTTCTTGCTCCAAGCTATAACATGAGCCTAAAATTGTCATGTGAAAGGCATACAGGCAAAGAGCATGTTTCCTCTTTTGAGGATGTCTTCTGTTTAGAGCTTAGCTAAGGTCACCTTGAGGTYAAGGTGTGCTGTGAAATGGAGCTCTTTTAAGACATATTCTTGTCATAGGAAAATAGGAGGTCTATCCTGCATCAGAGCAAAGTCCACCACTATTTTTTTACCAGTAGTAACTAATAATAGATGCCTAAAGAGGAGGAGAAGTACAGAGCAAGAACATAATGGTACTTCCTCTGAACACCCCCCTCCGCATCCAGCAGCCTGTGGCTAAGGAGCATACAGCAGTAACTCTCCTCCATGAACAGTATGGACAAACAGGTCCTACTTCTGCAGCCAGGCATTCCTCTTTCAAGCAACAGTCCTGGTGGTAGGGTTTGGAGAGGTTGAATACAGCAGCAATGAAAGCCAGCTGGACTCCCTGCTCCACAAAATGTCTGCTGAAGTGGTGCAGAAGGGTTTCCCATAGTGTATGGATCTTGGACTTGACTCTAAATAGAAAGTTCATTTTCCTCAGACTTATTGTTTCTTACTGCCTGCTGGTCAAATACRTCTGTATCCTCTGTAGACATGTTACATTTAAGTTGCCTTTTCAAGTTTTTTTCGCAATGGAAGGTCAATGCCTGCTAAAGAAAAGATCATAAGGTTTCAGATAAAGTTACTAAATGATCTGGGCCTTATGCCTTAATTGTCTGCCCTGAAAGTTTGTCCTCACTGATTAATMCTTTGATCTTAATATAGAACAGTTATTGACAAAAAAACAGAGGGTAAGAATAAATTATTTCACTCTGTTTTTGTCCATCTCCATTCAATTTACTTCCATAGTACAATATATTGTGTACAATAATAYAGATTTTCAAAACTACAAAAGAGGAAATGCAAATAAGAATATCTACCTATTATATTCATGTTTGAAATCTCCTAAAACTCTTTTGAAAGCCTTTTGTGTACTTGAGACACTTACGGTCAAAGAGAAGAAACAGTACTATGTAGTGYAGATAACAAAACAGGCATCAAATTTGCCAATTTATGACATTGAATACTGCAGTCAATATGGATGTCAGCGATTTCATGTGAACATCATAATAGTTAGATTTGTATGACCACTTGGTTGCTATGCTAGACTTCATCATTTTTAACAGTAAGAGAGCTTAAGGCTGCCTGCTCCAAGCCAGAACACAATCTTTCAATACTACTAATCAGTTATGAAGGATTCTGTAGGAAAAGTGACAAAAATAACAGATTTGAGCAGATTTAACATTCTTGGGAGGAGATATGGCAAAAGGAAATTCATTTTCCTACCTTAGATATTTCCCTGAAACGAGTAGAATGAATTTTCCTCTAGATGGGCCCAGCCCTCTCAGCTAGCAAGCAGTGAACAAAAAGCTTAGGCTAGATGTCTGGAGTTTGGTGAAACGATTCGCCCAGATGTCTCTTTCTACCCAAACCCTCTTCCTTCTACTGAGGATGGAAACTGGCCGCACTTTTGCTCACGGGTGACCATGCCCCCTCTCCCGGAACACTTCCTTTGCGTATAGTGCACCTGTGTAGTGCATGGAAAAGCAGTGAGATGGCTCGTGTTAAAAAAGTGGTTTTGGAAGTGGTCAGGATCAGCATTATGCTATCAGATATGACTCACAGGTGACTKGTGGCTCAAATGATTTAATGATACAAGGTTGCTATTTCATTGGCTTGACAGACTTGGTCAAATACATTAACTGTACTTGGGAACATTAATACCAATTCCGAGCGGCTATTCAATTCCATGTTCATGGTCCTTGTTATTCAAGCTGCTCTGTGACTGKCAGAAGAAAACAGATTGCTGTTCGTTTTAATCAGTCAGATCACGGTTTTATTGAACGTGCGTGTTTGATGTGATTGCATCTTGTGCAGCTGAGCAAAATGAGACAAAAAGAGCAATTTTATATCACGTAGATAATAACAGATGCGCCCCTCAGAATTCATTATAGAAATCTGTTTTGCAGCCGTATGTTCCACTTCATCTGAAATCCTTTTGTTCTCATCAGCCTCTTCCTGTGTGAAACTACCACTTCGCATTTTGCAAGCATCAACTAATGGAATCTGATATTACTTTGTCCATATCCTTGGATCCCCTGCTAAATATTGAAAACTGAGAAATTTAGTTTTCCATAACCTATTAAAATAGCCTCCATGTAGTCACCTGTTATAAAGCAGCAGGTATATCTACCTCTAGTCAAGCTAATACATGACAAAAGATAGCATTAGCTATTAGCATCTATTTTTGAAGTATTTTATTTCATCGGCTTTTTGTTCTGCCCCTGTCCAAACCTTCAGGTCAGCATAACTCTGTTGAATCACAGCTTAGACTTGATGTCATTTTAGTTTAGGGTGTATTCAAATCTTTAGTCATTCACATTCCCCAAAATAGAGGAGATATATACATATATGTGTATATATATATATATATATATACACACACACGAATCAAAATTACAGGTATCATATGCTGCTTCTTTTCCTCATAACCTTTTTTAAACACCTACGTGACTATGCTGACTAATATGTTTTTTATTGGCTTGATCCTTAACTGATGTATATTCAGGTGGCTGCACAGATTTTAATGGAGTTATGCCAAATTACGTTACTCCAACAGTCTGGCTGAAGTCCCATCCCCTTTGACATTATTGGCAAAGCTCCCACTGTCTTCAGCAAAGCAATTTTTTCAGTGTATATGCTTCACATATGGAGGCCTTACTCGGTGGAAGGTCATGCGGTACGGCAAGTGGTCTGATATGTTAGTTAGGGGCATTGCCTTCATCCTGTCAGGTCTGCCAGAGGCCAGCRCTGAAACATAAATTTGTTGACTAGACAAAAGAAGGAATAAAGGAAAAGCTGGAAAAATATGGATTGATTTTTGCAAAAATAGTTCAAAGATGTTTGAGTTTAAAATGGAGCAGTGTCTCAAAGCATTTACTTTCTTTTTCTTATAAAGTCACTGACTTCCTTAAATATCTTCCATTAGCCTTTCCTTGATTAGAAATYCCAGTTTTCTCTGGATCAAACCTGCTGGCATATATACATCATAACTTTTATAGATCAAGTGGTAAGACCCAATCACATCTCTGCATACCTCACAAACTGCCTTTATAGTATCTTAGCTTATGTTTTATCCATGGACACCTTGCAACTCCCCTGTCCTTCCTTCAAGTCCTCTGAGCCACTTCACATTTTCCTGGAGGCTTTTTATTTCCCATATCCATACATTCACAGCATCTACAATATCAGGAGCCTAGAGAGTTCGATTTCCCATTTCTCTTTAACTCCTTCTGTGAGAGCTGCATGAGATTTCTGCATCCATAAATCTGGTTCTCAGCATGGAGCCTTGCTTTCATAATYGTCATCCTCTACTCATGTTTCAATGTAAATTCCTGCTAATGTCCAGTCTATCCAAACCCTTCTCTCTCACCTTAAATGCTTACTCTTCTTTCATTTTACTGTAAGACCTGAAGTCCACATCCAACTCATCAAGACCTTGATTCTTCATCCTTCATTCCCAGAAGAGGCCTAATTCCCTTAAGCAATCTTGCAACATAGACTAGTGGAGAAGACAACTATGTCATTAAATTCCCCTCTCTTCTGTTCCATTTTCRGCTCAGCTAAGCACCTATTGCATGACCTTGAGCTTCTCACGATGTAGTTCCCAAAATCTATCATGTCAGTTTACAACTATTTAGGCTCTGAATGTATCAAGATGGGGCTGTATTAGAAATAGTACTTTGCACAATCAAATCTTGATCTGGGATCAATTTTGAGTTCGGACAAGGAGTTGCATTCACTTAAAAGAAAAAGCTGGGAGTGGGGAGCTCTTTTTATTTGGCTAATTTAGTTTGACTTAGCATTTTATTGGAGGGAAGAATWTTTTATTGTTGATATTTTTTACTGTTTCATAGACTTAAAATCTTTTTGGATTTGTCTGAAATTTCCTCCTTTCTCTCTGGGCAGTAAATCAAGAAGTCAGTCATTCATACAACTCTAACTGGTTCTTCTAACTCCATTGAAATGTCAATAATAATAATAATTGATTTCCAGTCCTACTTCAGCATTGGGCATCACATACTTAGCTCTTGCAGTGTTAGACTCACGGTAGGCTAAATGATAAAGGGACTGTCTCTCTTATGCATGTTTGAAGAGAGCAAGAGGATTTCTATTTCTTGTAAACCTGGAGGAGCCTGATAACACAGACATTTTTTAATCTGAAAGCTAGACTTTCATCAAATGGAACTTCTATATCTTGAGAGACAGATGCTGAGGTTCTGAAATGTCAGAGAAACCTTCCAATGAAAAAAGGTGTAAATTGTACTTCTGTTAACAGTGAAGGGACAGCTGCAAAATCCATTTCAAAATCTTATGAATTATATTGCAAGCCTAAAGTTGTTTTTCATGTGATATTAATGCTGTTGAAAATACATTGACATAAAAGCCTAATATAAACATTACCAGCCAAGGCTAAAATAAAACCAGGAAGGTTATCATTGACTGTATGGATATAAACATATCAGTCATATAATAGTATTATAAATAAAAAGGCTGTTAATTTARCAATGACCATSTGTATATTAAGGTAATGTCCATGCTCATAYGCTGCCAGCCTTTGTATAAGCATTTATATGGGATCTCATAAAGCAGCCAAATACTTCCTTTTAGGAAATGATAGAGCAAACATGACATAGGCATGATTATGCTGCATAAATCATATGTAAATTGCATGGGTAATTTATACATGTAAAGGTAAAAAGAAATAGCCTGGCTGTGATTCAAAAAAGCAAACATAATGAAAAACARGCTCTGGAAATCATATCTGGCTTCTACAGGTACTTGATGTTAGAGTGCAGAGGGCCAAATAAATTCTTTGATAGGTGATTTCTGTCATGCTCAGACCCAAGGCTCATAACACTCGTATAGTAAGGGCAGAAAGGTGTACAAGGTGACCCCTCCAGCTCACTTCCAGCTGTGTGGTTTTCTTGTGAATTCCTAGTCCTACTAGGGGCAACAGGGTAAGGATTTGTTGGTACCATGGGGCCAAKAACCCATCCTGCAATATTTTTCCATGAGTTCTTACTTTTAAACAAAGATAGTTTCACCAGGAAGTATAGCAACACCTAATTTTTGAGGCAAGAAGGACAGAAAACCCCGAAACACTCAAATACATCATCTGTATGGATCACCTCTCATATACAAGAAAGTTAAAAGTTTGCTTTTAACACCAGGCCAAATGCTGACACCTTTACTCAGTTTTCCTTGTGATGTCTCACACAAGGGCTTTTAAAACAGGGGGAAAAGAGTTACATATGACTTAAAGATTCTAACTTTTATTTCTCAGGCGTAAAAGTAGTGACACAAGGCATGAGCACTTACTAGCACAAGCAATCCCACCGGCAGACAGCTTGACTCCCACAGCCTCTCGTGGATCCACAAGACAGATCTCTCCCCAGTAATGCTACTGATTCAGTCTTTTGAATGGAGTACTCCATAGTCCGAAAAGCTCATAGTTCTGCCTACCCAGTACTATTGACTTGTTTTGTAAAAATCTTCACTTACCCACTGCAGGACTGCACTTTATTGCTCTGTACAAAGAATTAAATAATTTAAGAAAAATTCTACCGCTCCTGTAACTGAGGTATTAATGTTGCTTTAAGGAGTGTGATGTTTCATGCCAAGAAACCATCTGTTAAGTGAAATATGTGAGACTAAAGTGAGGCTAAAAAGGAGAGTGCAGATATGATGTCTCCAGATTGGARGTTTCCTGATACCATGGGAATGCTAATCAGTGTTGATCCTGACAGCTGTAGGTGTTCAGCTCCCCACAACTAGTAGCACACTTTGGTACTTTTCTTTAATTCATTTTTCAAAGTTGAAGAGCARTCTAGAGCTACTTGTTCAGCATATTTAGAGAACAGTAAATGGAAGAGATGGAACGTTATCTCTTTTTCTTTCTGGGGTTCCAAAGGATGCTACGCGTCATTACGTTGTCTTAATTGATGACGCAGCTACCTTCCTTTTTACAGCTATCTAGGAGATCAGATTGTGGTATCAGTGTTCAACAGTAGTGTTTTAAATGAAAGAATAGTGGACATTGGGAGAAGTGAACTTATGAACAYCCCCTAATCACTCATGAGAACAATTTTTGAGTCTGAAAAACATTAGAGCTTTTAACATGGGTTTGTTTTTTTGACATCTACTTTTGCGCTTATTAGTTCTGTCAAGTGCTAGGAAGAGAAATGCATTTGGAGCTATGGAGGGGCTCTTCAAATCTTTTTTCTATTCCTATCTCCCATAGTGTGATTAGTTAGATAGCATCCCCTTCTTTAAAAAAAGAATCTCTGTATGCCTTATTGCACATATGCAAAGAAATATCGTGGCCCACTGGGCCAAACCTTCAGGTACCGGAGTGTGAGAACAAGTGGCTTGTGACTGATTCCAGAGGCAAGGCATGCACAGAAAGCTGGTAAGGATGCAGAAGAACTGTAGTCTTGTCTGTCCCCCTTCTTTCCCTGTTCTTGCATTGATGGCATTGCAGCAAAAATATGGAATTCGGACTCCTAAACTGGTCAGTTGCATTGACAATCCCAACAGTTACTGTCTTGTCCTCTTCAGATCTTTCCSCTCTCCTTGAGTCATCGCAGAAGCTGCATCCAGTCCTAGCATCCTAGGAKGAGTTTTGTATGAATGATTTACATACAATTTCCATGAGCTGCAGTTGATAGGAGGGGATCCCACGCAGGCATCATTTTCACAGCAAAATCAAGGGATTCTCTTCCTCTAGCCAGGACTTGTCACACACATGATGTTCTAAAATCTCAGTAACAAAAAGGGGTTACACACTGTGACACATAATCTGCAAAGCTCACAACTGTAGCTTCCTAAAATCACTAGAAATCCGCTTCTRTAGCCAAAAAAGAGAGAATCACTCTGTTGATGAATCTTTCTCTACAGACTATTGAGGGAGTTCAGAGCATCAAGCGTCTTATCAGGCTAAGTAGCCTGTCCAAAACTGAGTGTAATGAGCACATTGTATATTACAACAAAGTTAAGTAAGTAAATAAACTGATCTGCCATTAACAACAAAAACAGCCCCAAACCTTATTAGCTTAAATTCAAACTGAAGTGACGAATTCCGTTCTTAATTGATTCTGCAACAATTCCTAATGAGGCTATAAAGAGAGGGATCCTAAACATAATGGAAGGCTTTTGAAAAAATCGGCAACAGCAATAAGGGAGAGGGAAGGGCCATCACTTAAACATCTATGTAAATAAATGATAGAAATTRTGGGAGGAGGAATGGAAGAAGAATGTGAGAATGTGTTTCTATCCAGATCCAGAAGATATACCACAGCTTGTATTTTCTTGTATTTCTGAAAGCAGAAGGAAAGCAATACAATAGAAAATGAGTTGTGTGTGGCAAAGTGCTGCAGGATTTATGCTTAGTCAAATTACAAAATGTTGTCAAAACACAATCCATTCTTTTCACAGCTGGAGGATTCAAACTTAAAAACTGGTCTCATTGTCACACTGCAGAAACTAAAGCAAGGGAAAATACCAAAGATTCAATTCTACTAGCTAGCATTTGCACCAGTTTCAATAATGTTGTCATCATAATGCCAGTAATCCTGAGTGCCCATGTCCRTGTAATGACTAGTTTTATATCATTTGCCAGCACATTCTATGACCTTAATTAAAGCCAGAGCCCTGGGACACCCTGCGTATAAACAGAAAGCAAAAATCTGTGAACCAATTTGAGATCAAGAGTCCGCATAAAGGAAGATTCTGTGGCCACCTAGCTCCRTAAAGAATTGCTTTTGTTTTCCCCAGAGGAGAGGTCCATTTCTGTAGGATTTTTTTTCCTTCTCATCCTTTGGGATAGGYGAAAAGGAAACATCACAGCCTACATCGCAGCCCATCACAGCCTCCTTTTCTATGAAATAAATTCACAGTTGTACCACCTTAAATTTCTCTAAATGAGATCTGATCAGCCGAAYGGTAAAGATATGAAAAATCTCTCACTTCTTTGGTTTCTCTGTGTTTTCCAGTCAAGTAGTTTGATATCTTCAGGGAGACTGGAAAAGCACCAAAAGTCTATGAAGCACTTTCAGCTTTAGTCCTTGCTATAGGATACCAGTCAAGGTGAAATCAGCACTTAAGCATCAGCCTCTAGACTCTGAAGGCAAGTGAATTCAAGCAAGGGATTTGTGTAGTGCTAAGTTTTAGTGAGAATCAGTGTCCAAGCAAAGTCATCACTAAACCTTCAATAAAGACGTATCTGATGAGTCACTGACCTCCAAATCTGAATGAATCCTGTGAGAAATGCTCGTAGATAATAGGACAACTTCTGATCCCTGAAGCAGCTCCAGCATATCCCAGGGAACCTTAACACAAGTTTAATTGTTATAGTTCTTCAACCTGGATTTCTTTCCTTCCCCTTCTGTGGACCCAGGAGAGACATTTAAAGAAAAGGCAGAATGTTACCAACACTGTTAGGCAACTGTGAATAAAGAGGAAAAGCACCCAAAATGTGTGCTTTACTCACAGGCAGTGAGAAGGTATTAAAGAGGGCAGGGAACAGCTCCAGCTGCTAAATAAGAGTGTAATAAACATCACAGATTATATAACGTGGCCTTTTTGTTGTTGTTGTTGTTTTTTTTTTTTTTTTTTTTTTTTTTTTTTTTTTCTAAAACAGGGAAAATTATATGGAGGGAGGAAGGAGAAGGATATTTAGTACAACTATACTATTAAACCACTTTAGATTTCTTGGCCTTTTGCTCAGCTGCAAACTAAGGTAGCAGTGATTGAAACATAACAGTGTCTGAAAGATGTAGGGTGGCATGCAAAATAAACTGCAASGTGAAGGTGATAAGCAGAGATGTAAGAGCATGGCTCCATCTAAATTGGAAGACCTGGCTGCATTTCTTAGTCCCCAGATCAGGATRAGAAATCCAGCCATGACTAGACCCATGTGTGGACATAGCCATACACACATACAGACCTTTTACTTTCCCTGTAAAGCATCTTTATTTCACTGAACAGAAGCAGAAATCTAGCTGGCAAAGCAACCAATGTAGCAGGGGTCTAGACACAGCCTTATCAGACGGCTGGTAGCCAACCTGCCATGGATGGCATTTGAAGATGGTCATGGAAGAAGTTCCCACTTTTGCAACCAAAACTGAGGGAGCTGTTGAAATCTCCCCCCTCTCTCCTAACACATGTCATGTGAAAAAAAAGCCAAGGTCAATGTTAATTATCTCAGTAGTTTACCCCATCAACATCTTCAGCAAGAATAAGTTTAGATGCATATGAATCAGGAGAAGCCCAGCCCAGCCCCTTCCTCATTCATRTATTTTGCAGTGATGTATTTTATTATTATAGCCATTCCCCTTGCTTTACTAGAAAACCCCCAAATGTCATTAATTCTACTCACGATGAATTTCAGTAGAAGAAGGGTTATATTGGGGGGTGGGGTTTTTTTGTTTTTTTGGTTTTTTTTACCTGACAAAGGGCAATAATATGAGAGCTCTGGAAATAAAATGTTATTTACCTTGAATGCCYTTCTGTCATCTCCTTGGCTCATCAGTTCCAAACAATGTTTTTCACTGACTTTCAGGCTTAGACATAAGAACAGGTTACTGCTTGTTAGCTACCCTCTGTAACTCTCCAYGTGCATGCTTTTAGTTTACAGTTCAGTTCTCTTAGTCCCTTTTCATATCAAAAAATAAGGATATTTGGATATTTAATCTGAATGTTTAATGTTTTTCTGAACTTCAGAAATTGGAGGGAAGTGAAGAGCAGAAACTTACTGACTTATCCAATGACTGTTGTGAGCTAATCTCAAATCCAACATAGATTTTGGTATAGGGCATTGTACCTGTGTTTTTGAGACTTTATTACCTGAAGATTGTAAAGTGCTTAGTGATCCCTCGATGGAAGGTAGTTTATACCACTCTAAGCTAAAACATAAATAAGAATAAAGCATAGATGTATACCATATCTGGAGAACAGTCTCCAAAGACAGAAAATCAGGGAATTGATTTTTTTTTGTTTATGAAAGTCAGTGGGGAGTTCTGCTCTAAAATCAGTGGTATGTGCAATGGGTTCATATGGCTGGATGGGRAAGTTAATGTGCAGTCAGATAGGTGTGGATTTACAGCCCACAAGGTATTCTGCAATAACTCTTCATGAAGGTTTCCTTAGCTCACACTAAGAATGCCTTTCTGCTGCCTGTGCGCAGTAGTCTAATAAACTGTTGTGCACTTGTTCTCTGTTAGATAGGTTCATACACCAGCTGACACACCAGTTTCTTCACATTACCTTTTCTGTAATGATAAATCCTTTAACAATGTCTGGATAAATTACACGTAGGTCTCGTTAGAGCATACAGTCAGGCTGGCAGTACCCAGCATWTGAAACCCACTTGTCCTCTGCCGTAAACTGAAATGTTTTCCTGGAAGTSAAGGCATGTCCCAAGATTTGTATCTGCAGCATATTTGACCCAGCTACCRTGATGTGGTCACTGTAGTGCTGCATAGTCTGTGAGCATCCTGCAGTTTTCTAGGGAGAGATATACACAGTGTGCAAATTTGGGAAACTGCAGCACTAACTGCCATGAGCAGCACAGGCCGTGGACATAGGCGTATTCCTGCTTAACAGGAAGGAAAAGCAAAGCAGCCACAAGATATAATCCTTTGCTCCAGGGTAAATCTGCCCCAGGAGACTGGATGCTGGTTCCCTTCCAGAGCGAATCTTCCTAGGGTGAAGGAGTCTGTGCAAAGTCATGCAAAATCAGCTGCTGCCAGACAGTCACCTAGGGGGGTCTGCAGGGCAACCCCAGTCATGTATCCTTAATCAGGCTGCATTCTCCAGGGTCAAATGCCTTACAGTTCCATACGATGAGCCACCTTCTGGCAGGTCAGTGTATAAAATATCATCATCTAAGGCAAAGAGAAAATCTCCTATGCTTATTCTTGAAAATAATGCTTTATTAGGGGAGAGGGGGAAGAGGAAAGAAAAGAAAAAGATTTGAAAAGGAAGTTTGGCAACAGAAAGTACCAGGCTAGTGGAGACACACTGTCTGCACAGCAGCTTCTCCTGGTAACCAATCTTAAAAGCTTCAACAGTGATCTGTTATTCTTACAAGACACAACAAAGCTCCCAACAGGCAAAGAACAGCAGAATTAATGAATTGGAAAGTGAGAGTCTAATGTATGAGCTTTCAAAAGTCTCCCAAGACTAGCAGCCTCATTGTGCATATCCTGTAAGTTACTGCTATTGGGTTTTGGATGTATGTGATACCATCAGCGGAAAAAAAAAAAAGCAGAAAGGTCAATATAGCTGCACACTATCTCAAAGCATCTGGGTAATATTTCTATGGAAATCTTTTAACTTCAAGAGAAACAAATATTATTTACACAACAAAGGACTTAAAAAATACCCAAGTAAGCAAAAGTCTGCTCAGTTCAACTACTTTACAGTTAAATCATTTTTTATTGAATTCAAGTTTCATGGATCATTAGAGAGCCAGAGGCAGAATTCTAAGAACTGCTTTGGACTAATGAGTCTTCAGCAAATTGTTTTCTTAAGGACCCCATGCCCTCTTTCTGGGCTGCAAAAAGAAACTCTGATTTATGTAATTTCTCCATTTTTTTTCTTTTAAAGACCTCACAACCTTTTAATTGAATGTAATTTATATCTAGTGCTATAGGTGCATTTCCTTAATCCATTTTTACTATGAATATAAACCTCTGAGTACCACAGAAGAAGAACTGCCACTTGCACTTACTTACTTGTGGTCAAATTATGCACTTTTTTATATTGTAAAAACCCACTAAATTCAATAGCTTTAAACTCCCTGATTTCACAGGCCTATGCTGCTTTGCATCTTCTGAGAACCTGTGGTTATAAATCAGTACAGCCATTGCTCCCAGTGTCCTAACTGATTTTGGAAAACAAGAGAGAGGAGACTGTAACAGATTGGCTTTAATCTGTCAATAACTCACAGCTGATACAAATTTGCCCCACAAGGAAAACATTTATCAAAAAATAACCCTATCACTTTAACTGGTAAATGGAGAGTGAGCTGAAAGTTAATGCTCTCCATACCAGGGAAGAAACATTTGACATGTAGTTCATTAAAATCGCTATTATCATCACAGCTAGGATATGCCAGTATTTGTAGCCAATAGCACAGAAGGGACTGATAGGACTGGCAACATGTCCAGCCACCCATGACTGTGTAGTTCAGATGCCTAAACACTTATTTACAGCTGGGTACACTGAGGGGTAGTATATGGTGCACGGCCAGGATGAGTTTTGAGTTCATACCTTGGGTTTACAGTCAGCTAATTACAGTCTGCTGTTGTGCCTGATACTTCCCCAAAGAGCCTGTTCAGGCAGCAGAGGCCTTGAGAAGAAGAGGATGCCGATCTAGGGAGAGAGCTGCTTCATCAAAGGCAAATTGCCTCACTCAGATGTTGTCTTTATAGCCCTTGTTTTGGACTAATAATTGGAGTTGTGACTTTCTAACGGCCACACACAAAACAGTATTTTCCTTGAGTTAAGTGGGGTTTTTAGCACACGCTTGCTAAATGGATGGGCTAAGGTTTGTGCGTTTCAGAAAATGGAACTAGCAGCATTGCGAGAGCTATAGCAGCTTGTGTTACAGTTCATCTACTGTTAATCCAGTCATTTGGGCTGAAAAGCTGATCCATCTTTGTAGCTCTAATTGTTGTGCAGCTAGAGCTGGCAAAAAATGCTCTCATAAGCTAGCCAAAAAATGAGATTTTGAGAGAGGCAGAAATTATTTGTCTGTAGAGTCGAATTTGTTCATTATTTCCACCCAGGGAAATAGGAGAGGAAGGTGTTTCTGAAATGAGCATTAATTTTTCCACAT
The DNA here is from genome assembly GCF_003343005.1 of Rhea americana. Lineage (NCBI taxonomy): Eukaryota > Metazoa > Chordata > Aves > Rheiformes > Rheidae > Rhea > Rhea americana. The sequence goes on from NW_028186457.1 coordinate 3,679,725, forward strand.
GCCCACCTGAAGCGGAGCACTCCTGTGCGCCACGTGATCTCTGCAGCCCGTCATGAGCCCACCGTGGGGACATGGGTGAGCTGGCTCTCGTGAAGTCCTTTGGTGACATCTTCTTTTCAGGCAGTGAGGGCGGCTGCCAACACCGACCAGTTGTGCTTTGTGGTCTCTGCTCATCGCTTGGCGCGCTGAAGGCCTGCCCTGCCTCTCTGAATGGGCCTCAGGCCACMTGGACAGCACCTGCTTGCACTGTTCATCACAGGCCCTCAGCCTCCAAATGTCTTGACATTTTGTTCACCTTTTGTTCACCTTTCACAAACCCCTGCCATTTGCTTCAGGCTGTTCAGACCCAACCACAGGGCAGCAAGTTTCAGAACACAAGAGCAGGCACAAGCATGTTTTTCTACCACAAACATTTTTTCAGCCACATGGAACATGTGAAAAACACATAGCAAAGCCAGGTTCATGCCATCCCTTCCTTTCTTGGCCCTTCTTTCTCCAAAGTGCCATTAATCAAGTCTCAAACTTGTGACTAGTTGCTAGAGGTGGTAAATATGAACTGCAACTGGAGACAGCAAAGCAACATTCGTTAGTGTCTCGGAAGGGATGGATGTTAGAGGGCATCAGGAAGGCTCCCCCCATCCCCGTGAGTGAGAAGAAGAGGTTGGTGGTGTTTCAGGGAGGGCTTGGGGGCCTGGGCACAGGGAACAGGGGGAGAACAGCCAGAGCAGCTTGTAGATCATGTCTGTGAAGCAGTGCTGTGAGAAGAGCATAGCCTGGTGGCACCAGTGTGGAGCAAAAGGAGGCCCCGCGTGATAGTTGTCTAGGGCTTTCTCTTGGCTGGACTTTAATCTTGGAAAGAGAAGGCTGGGGCTCCATCAGCAAACGTCTCCCCAGCGCTACCGGGCCGAGAGCCACAGGAGACTGGCAGAGGGCGGGAGGCAGCACAGCCTGTGACACCAGGCTGCCCGCTGCTGGCACCCGCCGAAACAGCCACCGTACTGTGCGCTCTGCCTCGKTGGCCTGAAAAGTGCAGCTGTGCAGCGGCGCAGCCAGGGTGACCGAGCATCCGGCTGCGGCCCCAGGGCAGAAGTCCAGCAAGGCTTCGTACGAAAAGCACTGCTTTTATTCAGTCTTTACTCAAGTAAATTCTTCCACTGAGGTGTGTAGAAGAGTATGTCTGAGCAAGAGCTAAGCCAAGGACCTAAAGATTTGTCATACTAAATGTAAACCTTTTGAAGTAGTTCACAGCTGTCAGTGTCGACTGTGTTATTTTGGATTTTAGCTTCCTGAGGAATCAGAGAAAACCCGTAAGAACTCTTTGTGAAATGTTCAGCCTGGGAGTCGCAATTCTTTTGCATTTTACACTATGAAAGGCTTGCTGAAACTGCTTAACTACAGAAGGCTGATTGCTGCATATCTTGAATTTCAGACAAATCACAAGATGGTAAAATTGGGACTCAATGTGATAATGATGACTTTGCCCACTTAGTTCACTATAGGCTTCAAGTACTGTAGTTATTCTCTCAACATTAAAAGAAAAGTAGCTTTCTCCCCCGCTATTTTCCAGAAAGCAGGGGAATGAAACCTAGTCAGCTTGAAACCATTCAGACTAAAATGCAAAATGATGACTTTGGCAGGGAGTGGGTATGTACAGTGGATAAAGTGCAGAAAATTAAGAGCCAAGTGCAGAAATATACATTAACTGAAAGCCACAGCGAAGCACCTTGCATGTAGCATATTTAAAAGACTGTATGTAGTTCAAAATTAAAAACAACATTCTTTTTCACATTTCATACACATGTAGTGTGTGTGTGTGTGTGTGTACTGCCTGCAATAAAGAAAGGGATAGATAAATGACTTTTGTCAGATGCATGAGTAAAAAGAAAAAAAAAGCATTTTAAATACAGTCAGAGTATATAATTAATCAGAGCTCCTCTAATAATTATTATTGTAGTTATTATTGATAAATGTTAGCACTAGACTTCAATGGCTGAGCTACTGAGAATTCAGATTAACTGAAATGCATCTAATTTGACTGCATGTAGCTGTAGCCATTTTTATTAACTAATAATTCTTCTCTAATACTGCTGGTTAACATCATTCTCTCGCTCCATGTAGTATACACAATTCCTATTCTACTTAGAAATTCTGAGAGCCTGTGAATCTGTTCTTGCCGCTGCTCCAGGCTTTTTGTTGACTTCAACTAAGTGAAGTTAAATCTCTATATCTCACTATCCTTGTCTGTACAGAAGAATAACAACCCCTCCAGAATCCACAAGGGTTGAGGGAGTTTGCAGTGGTGGAAGACAGGGGAATGGCTGGGAAACCCCCCAGAGAGGAGCCCTGCGGGACTAGATTAAAAGGATGGAGAACAGCAAACTGAAGTGAGCTAATGAGCTCAAACCTGAGGAGGTTGGATATTCATCGGGCATTTTTCTGTGATAGCGATACTTCGCTCAAGGGTGTTCTGTGGAAGGGCAGCAAGCTCTGCAGAAGGAGAGGGGATGAACTTTGGGTAGGAGGTGGGAGATGCGTTTGTTTATGCCTGCCTGTCAGATAACGACATGCTGGGAGAAATGGAATCGTAACATGTCCTGGTCCAAGAATTTTCATCTTCCTGCCAGATTTCCAAAAGCCTTTGCTGTGTTGCCAAAGTGGAGCCTGAAAAGAAAGTCTTCAGCAGTGATCCTCTCCAATTTGCAGTATGGCTCTGTATTTCCATATACCTACGAGGATAGTAGGTCAGCCTGAAGCTGAGTACTAACTGAGAACAGTAATTTCTTGGAGATGTAGACACACTCCTCAAGTTACATCTGTGCTAGACTTCATTGAAAGAAACATAAAGATTTACAGAGGTGTGGACTCCATCTTGGTCAGTAACATTAAATACCGGAGTTCCTTGCACTGCCAGTGCATTGTCCAAGGGAAGACTTCAGACTGCCAAAGGTTTAATTTAAGGGTGTATTTTTTTGTTAGTAGATAACAAATGGAAAAAGTTATGCCTGTAAAATCTGCCTCACTTGCTAACTGAGTGATCAATGTGTAAGATAAGTTGAAAAGGTATTGTCAAGTGGCCAGTTATTCTCAGTAAAGTGATTCTACATGAAATGTATATTATCTTGGCCAGAGACAGCATTTTCTTATATGCTATAGTTAAATCAACTCTGAAGTGTGAAATGAGACAGGACAAAATCTATCACATTCCATGAAACTTTACCAAAGCTGTTTCCTTTCTCAGAGAGCAAAATAATCTTTATTTTGAAAAGAGGCATTTCTAGGTCAGAATTCATACCACCTCCATTTCTAATTATTTCTTTCTTCCCATATTCTTAAAAGTTATCTTCAGCTTTAGATAAGGGGGCAAATTGCTACCCAGTAAATTACATTCCCTATTTATCCAAAAGTAAAAATATATTATTTCACAGCTGTCTCTGGATATTTTTGTGAATTTTGTTTCTGTGTTCAAATAAAGTGCAAATAGATACAGTTAAAATCAAGATGTGCACTTTACCTTTATGCCAACATCCTCCTGCAAGATGTAAAAGAATTCTGCTTTCTGTCCTCAGTGGTTTGTTTCCTGAATTGATTTATTCTTGTTGCTGTAGAGAACATAAGCCTTTCTCTAAACTGAAAAAAAGTCAATTAAATAGACTTTGACCTGTTTAAGATTAAATTTCTTTTTTCATTGCTATTGTATGGAGTCTTCTGCCTGCTTGAGTCAAACTTAAGTTTACTCCCTGTGTAGTTATTTCAAATTGCCTGAAGTTAAAATTTATGATACTGGAGAAGACAAGTTCACAACATCTTCGTCAGTCTCTACCTGTTATCAAAACAGATTTTTTTCTGAAGTCAGTGAATTCAAGCAAGAAAAAACACTTGCTTGCTACAGACAGACCCTACAGCTATTGCAGACAATTCAATCTATAATCTCCATTAATGTCTCATCTAACTACTTCCTGAATGTCTGTAGCAATGGTGTCTTGACCACATCCTTTGGAAACATGTCCAGCTATCCAATTCTTTCTTCCAAGAACATTATTCTTATTCTCTGTGGCAGCTCTGATCTAATTTCTCCCACTTGATCTAATTTTCTTCTGCATATAGGATGGCCGTTTAGAGAAAACACTTTTTTTCAAATATAAAGATGAGATTAAATATTATAACAATTGATGCTAATGTATATTATTTTTTATAATGTATCTTCTTTATTTTGATTCCTATTCTTTTACTACAATAGCTTATTGAGTGAAAAGGCCTAAATTCAGGAGCTAATAATGTTTCTGGAACTGTGTCTTTCTGGATGCTGAACTGGTTGAATTAGATTTAACTGATAAAACAAGATAAAAAGCTGAAATTATTCTAAAAGCTGAAAGATTCCATAATAAAAGTTGCCTTTTAGAAAGCATACTTGGAGCTATATATACTTATTTTTTGAAAACATGTGGGGTTGCTCCTTTCTTATACCAAATTTCATAGCTTTTCTTTGTTTTCTACCATTAAGTACCTTATGTCAGGAAGATAAATAACTACAAGAGAGAACAAATCCCAAACTTACATCACCCGTTCTTCATACGCTGCTAAAATGTGCTTTTTCTTCAGCAATGGAAAGCCAATTGACCATTTATCATTGAAACCAATTCTATTATTTATATAGTGTTTATCAGGTCATCACTTTATTTTGAAATACAGGGATGTTGAACTATCCTCAGTTCTTGGAGTATTCAAGGAAAAATAATTACAAAGGCAACTTCACTGCATAACAAAATTCAGGCTAATAAACCAACCCCTCTGATGCTTTTTCCTGCTTTTCAAAGCTGTTTCAACTCGTAGCTTTTAATTTTCCTGGGAAAAATAAATTTAATAAGCATCTATCACACCATATTGTTTAATTTCAGTTTTGTTTGATTGCTTTAGATAACAAGAGGAAGTGCAAAAGGGTAACTTAACACTTTCGCCTTCCAGAAGAGAAAACAGTTGAATCTGGTAGTTTTGCTCAAAGCCAAAAGTACATCTGTCTTCTGCTCCTGTTTCTCACTACCTAATTATGCAATGATTGCCTGTTTAGTGGAAACCTAACAGGTTCTGGAACCACATGAAACAGGAAGAAAATACAATTAGTGAGAGGCCAGATGGCAACCTCTGTTCTCCTCTGAGCCTCAGCCTAATAACGGGTATCTTCCAAACTCGTAGAAGGCATGAGTCTTTAACAGCAGGTCATATGATGTGTGTTATTGCTGCTTCTGTGCTGGGATATCATTTTTTTCACCAATCCCACCCACAGGCAGTCCCTGCTGCTCTATCCCACCCCAGGAACGCCACGTCGTGAGCACAGCCAGTGAGTCTTGTTGCCTGCTCCAGTGGATGCTGTGATGGGAGAAAAACAACGGTGCCAGACCACAAGTGGATGCAATACACTGATAGAAGACGGCAATATGAGAGAGAAAGGAACTTATGTTTAGATGGATAAAAATGAATGGGCATCAGATGGACTACTCCTGTGAATTTATGCCAGCTGATGTGTTTGCTGCCACAGAGACAAGATCTACGCCAAAGGTTACAATAACCCAAGCCAAGCAAGTTGCCCCTTCTCACTGATATCAGAGTCAAATGTGATGCTTAGCTTGCAGGCAGAAACCTTTGAGGAATTAGACCTCTCTCCTTTTTTACAAATGAGAAAGGAGAAATTGTAAGATTGCTACTGTTTATATTCCTATGCTTGAATCAGGGAGCAAAGGAGACCAGAAGAGGAAGGACTGATATCGTGGCCAGAGCTCAGCAGAGCTCTCTGGATACATCACTACTGAGGGTAAAAATTGCAAAGCAGGTAACTGGCAAGCAGGGAGGTGAAAGCAACTCCAGAATTAATCTTACCTATCAATGTAAAGCCAGTCCTGTTCTTGTAGTTACATTAGCTGACCTGGAGCTTTAAGGGTACACTCTAGTACATCTCATTCACTAAATAAAAAATCAGAAAGAGTGACAATGATCCTTCAATCTAGATTTTTACAGACAAGCTTTTCATCCCATAGTAGAAGAGTTTAGGGGAGTGAGAAAGAAAGAAAGAAAGGATCAAATCACCTTAACTGTGATTATACATATGTGTTAACCAGAAGAATTATGAAAAAAGACAAACACAGCTACTGTAGCTGTCATCTAAACTTCATTACTGTGCTGTAATGTCACCTGGAGCAATTTGTTTATTTCAGAGCTGCAACCAGGGTGACGCTGGGGAACCAATCATGGACTTCTAAACCTAGCTGCCTATCTGTATAGAGACAGCAGCAATATCTATAAATAAGATAGTAATGGACTCAATGCCCCTGCGAAGTGCAGGATGTCATGTAACATATCCTGTCCAATAACAACTCACACAGGATTACAAGGAGCTATTGCCAGTATATTGCTTTCTGATCTAGCTTATCCCGAATTATTGTAACAGAGTACACACAATTGTTTTAGAAGATCTTATCACCATGGATCCTCACTGTTCTGTATTCGTACAGCATTTTTCATTCAAGGAACTCAGTGTACATTACTTAACCAATTCAACCTCACAGTGCGGGTAAACCTGAGATGCAGGCAAACAAGTTTACGTACATTTTACAGAAGAGAAACTTGATCAGATATTTTTTCCCAAGAAATTAGTTGTTGCCTTCAGCAATTAAATACTGATTCAGATATGGATGTAGGAATGGAACCTACGTGTAGATCTTCCCATTGTATATTTCAGCATTCAATGACTTCAGGAAAGTCAGGCTAATCTACACCAACTGGCAGTGTACAAGTCCTTATCACTCATTGGCAGCACCACTTGGATAACCTCTTTCTAACAAGCAAGAAAGTGAAATATCCAGCAAGCTATCTCCTATGCCTGGGTTGGAGGAAAGTGTTGGCAGAATCAACTTGTTTCTGTAGATTCATACTCTGGAGCAAAGTGGTTGGTGAAGTAGTTAAGTTCTGACTTCTTTCCATTCCCAAAAGCAAATGCATCATAGAGTACTTGAATTTCCCAAGAATGACTAAATTTGTCTTTTTCATTGTGCAGCTGAGATATGGCATGATGTATTCTACTGCAGAAGCAAGAGAGGTGCTGGTATTTTTTTCTTTATTCTCTTCCAAATAGCTGATCTATGGTGCAAACATCCATGTCACGAGATTGAAAAGAACATGTGCTATTGCTTTACCCTTTGAATGTATTGTGCCTGTGCAGGTTAAAGGAACCAAAAGAGAAAGACAAGCAAGGAGCTGTTGTAGGTAATGAAAGATCCTGATAAATATATGAATCGTAAATACCTTTTGAAAGTATTCCATCTGGTTCTCCAAGATAATATTATAACCTTCTCTTCTACAGTGCTGAGGGGCACTGTCAGTTGGAAAGATACTGTTAAATAGAGCAAAACAGTAATACCTATTTCCTGCAGTAATAAAAAGAAAAACAAGTTTCACCTTTTTTGACTACTTTGGGTACTTCAGCATGTGTTATTTTAGGGTATCCTTTGCAAAATATCATTGTGTGGAACAGAAGATTGAGGGGCTGTCGTTTCCGTAACATGCACRTCATTCTACAGGAGGAAAATAGAGAACCTGGATGCAACACTGCAGCAGCTTTTTTGCCTATTAATGTCTAACCTGACAAACCCTTAGTGGCTTGCAAAACTTTAAAGATGACAGTTCAGGCAAATGACCCTGCCAGCTACAGCTTGCTAGGTGAAAATCTGTAGGAACATTCAATTTTACAAGCCAGGGGTGTCTACCTAGACTGGCATTGACAGTGAGGAGGGATGTTGTTGTGATTTAATTTCATTACTCTCTTTGGAAATCCCTCTCCTATCTCGACCTGTACAGGTAGAATAGTAGAAGCAGCAAGAAACTAAGCAATAGGACAGTACTGTCAAGTTTTCAAATGACATGCAACATACTTTACTGCTTCTCAATATACAGTACTACTTTGGGAGTAAAACTTATTTTTGCTTTCTCTTTGCCACGTGAGTTTCATCCTCTGTTTTAAGAGGAGAACCTAGCCAGATTGATTTGTCCATTTTTTCCAGCTGAATTATTATCTTCCATTCTTCCTGGACCTGGATGAGATTCTCATTTTTATCAGTGGCTTGTGAAGGACTGAACTCCCTCCAAAATCTTAGGTAATGTGTGTTTAAAAAAGCACCTCATGTTTGTTGAGGTGAATCATTATTTTGCTACTTCTCAAAGTCATGGGTGATTTTCTACACTGTCAATCCAAGACACCTTTAATATGATAAAGAGCTCTGAAACTACACTCCTATCACAGGCTGAACACACTACCAAAATCATTTTGATTCACTTCTCTAATCTGATAAACAGCTGGCAGTTGGCATGGCTGAGTGTGTGGAGACATTTCTGAACTGACTTTAATGACTTCGTAGTACATTTGTGATAGATGGAGCTTAGCAGTTAATCACGATTGAAGTTGGCACCTGAAACAAAATTCTCACCTCATCTTTGTGTTACAGTTGCAGCTAAATCTTCTAGAGATATAATTTGGAAGCATTTCTGCTCTAATCTCAATGGAGTACTGGCACTCTAAAATAATTGCTCCAGAGTAAATGGATTTATACATAGTCTTTGCTGTATTGGGTAGTTCAGGTTCACTGTTCTTATTTGCATATTCTTGAGAAGTTCAGCTTCAAGCTTTCCAGGTGACTTCTGTCCCATTATAATTCATGGACTTAATTGGATCAGAGAGATCAAATTTCATTAATTGCTGGGTTTTTAAGAGAGGGTCCTTTTGTTTCTGAAACTCTTTGAGAGTCATAGACTGATCACCAAGGACTTTTTGACCTACTTCAGCAGCAAAGATGTTCAGCATTTCTGCTGCCACTGTTATACCACCAGTTCAAGGTCCCAGCTCAGGACCATTCACTGAGTCTCCTGGGCAGCCTGCAGGGATGCACAAGGTAGTCGCCATCCGCTGAATTCAGCGTCTCTGTGTGGCGTCCACTGGAAAGGGCCGAGGATACAGAGGGCTGGTGACACCCTGCACCATTGCCCTTATTCTATCTTTTGAACTGAATTCTAGTGAATCTTTGGGGTTATTTGGGATTTCTAAATGTATTTAGTTCTGCAGATAGATTTAAGTACATTTGTTCAAATTACGTTATTTTTGATAGCATTGTGACACGCCACATTCAAAACATACTTGTGATAATACGTGTATACACATGTCCAGAGATAAATCATAGTTGCTATACCTGATATGAAGCCTGTCATATTAGTACTTTCATAACATCATTCACGTGCAGTTGTTGATCTTCAAATTTAAAAGCAATGATGTATCCTTACTGCTATGATTACCTCTGCCAATATACATACTACGTTGTACAATCCAATGAACACTTCATAAATGTTCCTATCATCTTCTGAATGTTGCAGGTATAAAATCACTTCTTCATTGTTGGTGAAGTCTGTGTCATTTACCATAATCGTTTAGCACTTTCCAGAAATTTGCTCAGAAATATTCTTCGCAATTATAAGATTCGTGATTACCATTATCTCATTTTCTGTAACTGGACTTGTGAATTTGTTTTGACTCCTTTACAGCCATTTTGAAATACCAGAATCCTCTTCTGCCTGCAAAGAAAAAAGGTGAATAAAATTACAGCCAAACTCTGCACTTAAGCATATTTTCAACTTATTCAGTATAATGGACTCACATTGCAGGTGTTAGGGAAAAGAATGTACATTGCAATGTATTTTTATTATAATCTTAGCATTTCTTTCTTTTTTTCTCTGAAGATGGAGTACATCCCCAAAATAGTGTGTAGCATTTTGAAAAGTATCAACTATTTCATGATTGCATGAAAAATCTTCCTCTATTCCAAACAGAAAAAAAGAACTACAGAAAATTGAGGGCTGAAAAAACCTTAATAGTAAGTTAAAAACCTCAATCTAGTTATTTAAGCAAAAGAAAGAAGGTAACTTGATAGTACTGTGCTTTCAGTGGGAGAAAATACGGGATGCTAAAAGGCTTTTATGTTAGCAGAGAAAAACATAAGAGAAACTCATAACTGGATGCTGAAAGGAGAGAAATTCAAACAAGACAAAGGTGCATTTTTTTAATAGTAAGATCAATTAACTTTTGTAAGGACCAAGGGGATTCTTTACCTCCAGATGTCTCCATGTGTTATTGAGCTCAATACAGATGCCCTCAAATAAAAGCTAGGAGTCTGTGGTAGGTCCACCTAAATGGCTGTGTTTTCTCGTTTTGATTTAAACTTTATGAACCGATGAAAATTTTTCCTGCATCTTTTCCTTTTAGGTAATTTAGACTATGCAAAAGTATCACAAATGTAGTCAGGTATCTAAGCCTGCAACAAGCTGCAGAAGCAAAGTCTGGCATCAGGAGCAAGATAAGCAGGAAGAATGGCTTCATTCGCCAGAACCGCGGATGGGGAAAGTTTTAACTGTCATTGATGAGATCTCAGAATTAGTAACAGTTCGGCAACGCTTTGGTTTTCGTGGCAGACAATGGCATAACCTGATCAATGCTACACCCAAGAGCACTTGGCCTTGTGATTTGTAATTTGTTKCTTCTCCATTGGACCATATTTCTCTAGTATTTTTCTGTCTATTTTACAAGTATGTTGTTGTTTGGGAGAAGGGGGGGGGGGTTGTACATCACCGAGCCTGTTTTGTAAGAAGGTGAACAACAAAGCCTGCATCTGCTGCGGCCAGGCAGACTGGAACGTGGCTCTAGCTGCTCGGCGTTCCAGGATCTTTGCGTAACCTTTCGGAAGGTGGCCGAAGGATGCAGCAGAGCCACTTCTATCTGAACTGGTGATTACGCTCGTGACAATTGCTTTTATATTCCCCTGGTATAATGGCTTACATTTGCCCCTCAGTCAGGCACTTGCAGGAACAATTACAATTTAGCTTAGAATAAAGATTGTTTCACCATTAGATCTGAACAGGGCTGGAGTCAGATATTGTTCAAGTTGTTAATTCTCAGAGGTCTTACCTTCCCATCCCCCTTGTGAATAGCATGCAAAGATTTTGAATTCAGGTTTGGGAGGAGGGAAAAGGAAATAAAATTCTGGGATTCAGCTTCAGAAAAGTGGCAGCCAGTGGGGGCATATGCCAGCTCTACCTGCAGAGAAAGAATCAAAAACCTCTGAACAGAATAAAAACCGTATGAAAGAGGAAAACAGGCACCATAGCTGCAGAAATAGAGGCAGAGTAGGCAAGTCACATGCCCAAGTTCCCTATGCAAAAGCCATTTCCTAATCAGGACAGAAAAATATCATAACACCTGTTGCAGAGGAGACCTTCATCATCATCTGAGCCGCCAAAAGCTATCAGCAGCTCATCTGCGAGGCACCAAGACAAAGGGTCGCTTCCTTCTAGTGGTAGCTGACATGAGAAGCTAACAACCTACTGCTGTTATCAGTCGCTCAATTTGCTTAAGTGACAGGAGAGATCTGTGTGGTGGATGGAAAGCTTCTTGACTGACTGATGGCAGCTTGCTGTCTTTATTCAGCTTGCTTTAAATATATGTGTATATATATACATACACTTATACACACACACACTCACATATACATATATACACGATGAGTAACAAAATCCAATTAAAAAACGTTATCAGCTGACAAATCAGATACTCTCAAATAGCACGTTTCTGTACAAAGTTTTCCTGTTCAGGAATAGTTTTTACCAGTTTTTCATCCATATTTGAAAAATATAATTTCAAGTCTCTGACAGAGTTTTCCTGTGTGAGCTTGGGTGGAATCCAAAGAATCTGGAATCCATTCCACACCAAAAGTGGAGTTCAGGTGCCTAAAGTAGACATCTAGTGCCATTTGAGATGCCATATTGGATGTGGCATATCTACACAGGGCTGTCAAATGTGATGCAGGGCTTGCTTAGAAGAGACCCGTGTTTCTATAGCGTGACAGCTGGAGGCCAGGCAATATACCTTAGAGTGCCTAAAATGAATAAAGAAATTCGTTTTGTCTATCTCTTCATTTAACTCTACGTTTCAGCTCCACATTTGTAAAATTTGGACCTCTACCAACAATTTTCTCACCAACAATTCACGATAGTATGCAAGACCATTTAGCCACCACAGTGCTAGGGCCCTTTAGGTTTAAGGTTTAGAATCGTGCACAAGAATTACTTTAAGTACACAACCCCATAGTACTCTTCTCTTTTTTTCAAGAGAACGTGTCTGTCAACTGCTGACATGCATAGAGAAAAAAGGTTTCAGTGGGGTGACAGTGTCTTGCTAGCGAGCCAATAGTCTTGCTGAGGTCAAAGATTTGCTTTGGTATTTGATGTTGCCTTATCACATGTGGCCAGGTCTTGTTTAAAAGAGAAAAAAAGTGCTTGTCAAATTCAGAAGTCAAACAAGTCCCTAAAGACAGACAATTTTTTTCGTATTCATATTGGCAGAGTACCCACAGAAGAAAGAGGAGGACAGTCCATTTAAATTCCTTTTAAAGAAAGAACTCAGTTTTCATTTATTTATCATGCCACAGATAACAAATGATTCTTTTTCCAGTGCTACGTCCGTGATGCCCCCACCTGATTGGAGCGGTCTCACAGTAGCCCTTCCTCATGAATCACCCTCGAAGAARATAATAAAGTATCTACTGTTTGACTCCTGAAACACAGCTGCAGCCTTCCAGTGGATCCATACTAGCCATGCTGACAGACTGAGTCTAGCTAAAAATGGATTTTTTAAATGAATAAATGAGTAGAGGGTGATCATTTATTTCACTTGTTGCAACAGTTTGGCAAGAACATTCAGAGGAAAAAAATAAAGAAAGACGAAAATGCCAAACGGATAATTAAAGTTCAGTCTGAAAGAGATGTATCAAGTTACAAATGTTAAATGAGAGAGATCTTAAGGAAGAAGTTCATACAGAAAGTTTCACTGAAGCAGCAAAGAAGTCAGGAGAGCAGTAACGCTAAGCCTTTTTTAAGCGTCTGGTGCTTTGCAAAGACAGACAATCTTTCCTGGTTATAAATGTGATGTCCTGTGCTTCTGCCACATATAAAGCTAGCTAGAGGCCAGGCTTTGGTTACTCTTGCACAAGTACTAATTAGGTGAGGGTTTGATGAGGCCAAGGGATTTACCAGGTATAGAAGCCATCGTACAAGGAGGAAGGAAGACTGACAAGGAACTTTGGAAAGGAAACAGCTAGCAATGCATAAGTGATGAGGCAGCCCGGTCAAAGCCCATTTCTCTGTCCAGAAGCAGATTGCAAAACACCAACTGGCATAGCGATGCAGCATTCTTCTAGAAAATACAGCTTTGGTTATTATACAGTGGCATGTGTCAGCTGCTACAGAAGGGCTATAAGTCTGTACCTCTGAAGGGTCAYCCACGGGGCAATTTGTCCTTTACATCTGTCAAATGGAGCTCCCTGTTCAAGAAGGATCTGTAAGCAGGAAAGGAGAATGGAGCCCTGCCAGGTGACAGCCAATTGCACGTACAATACAGAATCACAGAATGGGTGAGGTTGAAAGGGACCCCTGGAGATCATCTAGYCTAACTCCCCTGCTCAAGCAGAGTCACCTGTAGTACACTGGACAGGATCGCATCCAGATGGGCTTTCAGTATCACCAGAGAAGGAGACTCCACAACCTCTCTGGGCAACCTGTTCCAGTGCTCTGTCATTCTCACAGAAAAGAAGTTTTTCCTCATACTCGGATGGAAYTTCTTTCAGTTTGTGCCCATTGCCTCTTGTCCTGTTCCTAGGCATCACTGAAAACTGAAAATAGTCTAGCCTCATCCTCTTGACACCCTCCCTTAAGATATTTATAGACATTGGTAAGATCCCTCTGAGTCTTCCCTTCTCCAGGCTAAACAGGCCAAGCTCTCACAGCCTTTCCTCAAAGGGGAGATGCTCCAGTCCCTTAAATCATCTTTGTAGTCCTAAGGTACCCTCTTTGGTAGTTCGATGTCTGTCTTGTACTGTGGAAGCCCAGAATTGGATGCAGTACTCCAGATGTGGCCTGACTTACGCTAATTTAGAGAGCAGTGCTTGGACTCCAACTCAAAAACATGTACTACTATGATAGATATTTTTATTGCAGAAAAACATATTTTTTCATTGTTTCCTATACTAGTTCTTCAGCTTATCGCTCTCTCTCTCTCTCTCTCTCTCTCTTTCTCTGTTTCTTTTTCTCACAGAAGGCTGTAATTTGCTACTGCTCTCACACTGATGAAATTCAGCCCTGCTGTAGCCAATGGTGTTTGCCTGCCTCTGTGAACACTTGCTTTAGCACACATTTGCTGGAACTATTGGCTGGAATCTAGCTTTGTACTTCTTATAATTACATGAGCAATTCTCACTAGATGCAAGATATTTTCTTAACATATAATAAAACTTTTCTCCCAGAAGATTCCTATGAAAACACTCCCATAGTCTGAAAAGAGCAAAACAGTATTTAAGAAAGGAGAGAAGATGTTGTTTCATTGTTTTTATGGCTAAGAATGGCCTGGAATTCAGAACAATTCGGCTCAATTCCATTTTCTTCCACTATTCTCAAGACAAGGCAAGACTCAACACTCAGTACTCAAGACAAGATATTTAACGGCTTTGATCCTGATTCAGCAAATGTTTGAAGCCAGTTAATCATGAAGAGACTCAGCGACTTCTCCAAGCTGATGTTGAATGTAGTTCAATGTTTGTTTTTCACATAGCAACATGAGAGCAGATTGCCTCTGAAAACATACCCTTGTTTGTGGGTCTATTTTCCTGCATACTTTTGGGAAGTCTGACCACTATGCAAAGGCTGCAGGGAAAAGAACTCTCTTTTCGTGGATGAAATACCAATGCAGGGATAATTTGCAGAGAGAGTTGAATAGAGGTTTTTTTTCACTGACTTTCTAAAGTATCTCTTGGGTCRTCTCTGAAGTTTCTGGATTCCATTATAACTGTCTTCACTGAAACATATTTGTTATCCTCAGGCCTAGCCTAATGAATTATCCAAGTCCTTCTGAATGTGTTTGCTCTGCTCCTTATTATTCATACTTTGTTCACATTTATTATCTTCTGCAGTGAAAATCTAGCTTTCAAAGCCCTCCTCCAAATCACTCATAAGAATAAACTCATCATCGTTATAGCAAATCAAGCACATCTCAGAATTAATGGTCAATATCATTTACTATATGCTGTGCTACATTTCTCTATTGTTAACCTTTAGACTACCTCATTTGCTAATAGTTTGCTCTTCTAAGCCTGGAAAACTGTGGACATACAGCAAACTTGAAGCTGACAGTTAGACAATGCCACGTCTTCTTGGAAAGAGCCTGAGATAAAACCTGACTCTTGGAAGGCTCGGGTAAAAATCTGTGTTGGATTTTTGTAGCAAGGGTGTATTTCTTATGCAAGTTAGAGTTATGTATTCATTTCTGAAAATATGACTGCCAATCTAAATTGTCTTCCACGCATTATTTTCTCAAGTTTGGATATATGTGAATGATTGATAGTAATAAAACATTTGAAACTCCTCAGCCGCCTTCTATTTCAATTTGAAACTGAATTTAAAAGATGATCTAATAGTAAAGTACTGGAATAGAAATCTGAAGAGAAAAATTCAGAATTTCGTTCAGTTAAACTTTCTGTGTGTGACTTTAAGTCACTTAACCTACGCTTTGCCTTGCTCCTCTATATGGAAAATAGGCGTAAAGCCTGAAAAGATCACAGGAAGACAAAATGTGCATAATGGGTGACTCCAGGGTCAGAATCACAAGCTATCCAGCCTGGTTTGCAGGAATGTTCTCAGGGCTGGATTAAGGCCACACAGGTAACACATTTTGGGAAATAATTGCAGGAAGCACAGGTATGTCTTGATCTGCACATACCTGCAGTAGAGATGTGTCCCGACTCAGCCATCTCCCTGTATCAGCCCTTCCAATAGCCAGACGAGGCTGGCAGACAGGATATCCTGGGATCCTTCCTAAAAGGATCCTGAATTTCAACACGGACAAGTAAGAATTTAGACAACCTGAATGCATGGCTTCTACCTAGGCAGTGTGAATGCATGAAGCTGAGTCTCCAGAGTACTTTAAGCTTCAAGCAGCTCTAAGGACCAGCTCATACATACTGCAGATGCCTGTTCAGCACTGGAACTCACTAACCAGGTTTTCTGGAGAGTCATGACCTGAAATGGCCCATCAAGTGGCCTCCGGCTACCTGTCTGTCAGAGCTACACAAGACAAAATACTTCCTGTGATGAAAAAAATCTTTGTTCCTCATAAATTGCCCTTCTCATGCTGCTTGAAATACAGTTCTGGTTTGCTTCTTGCATCAAGGTACATCCTTCTATTTAAGAGATTTACACAAAAAATTTGCTGAACAAGTTTACCAACAGACACTAAAAGGAAGAAAAGCAGTTCTTGGTGCCATTTCACAGCCTTCCCATCTGGTAGGATACAGCTGTTGATTTTAGTCACTACCTTTCCCATAATTCTGTGTTAAATGTTAAAATTCAGGTACAGTCTAGTATATCATGTGATGTGCATCTGAAGTACAAGTGCTTACAGCAAGGAGACCTTGGAAAARGGTAGAACATGAGCTTTGGATAGAGGTCATTGAAAAATTCAGAAGAAAAGCATATTTAGGCATTCTCTAGAATAAAAAAGAATTATCTTATCCTTTCTCATCCTTTCATTTGAAGTTAGTTCTGCTTTGCATTGGGAGACTGGGGAATGTAAATAGCTGACCTCCAAGAGGTCCTTTCCAAATGAAATTATTCTACCATTTTATAGTAACTTTGCTATTAACTTTTAAAAATAATACAGCTTGAATGAGTGAACCTAGCCATCTACTTATTTCAGTAAYTCAAGTTGTAGCTGCTACATACTATACTTTGTCAAATATAATAATGTACAAGTACAGTTGGTGCCAGTTATTCCGTGTTCCTGCTCCAACTATATGTGATAGAGTAGGTAACATCACATAAATTCTGTAATGAGATTTGTCTCCATTATTCTTCAGGGCAGTCATCGGATTTGCTGAGCCTTTCCTCTCCTGATACATCTTTTTGCTACTGTAATTTATTACAATTTTATGTCATTATTTTGTTTTGTGAATGTTTCATCAAATAACCTCTGTGTATGTGTGTGTTTTTCTTTTCTCTGTAGAAATGCTCAATTGATAGTTAGCTATTTGTGTTCATTTTGTTCTTCATTCTTTCTCTAAATCTTCTTTTCTTTGTTTTACTATATCATATGTGTTTGCAGGAAGCTGTGATCAAGTTAACAAAAGATGTTAATCACCAAAGACTGTGTCTCTAACAAAATCCTGTCACTTGATAGGACCTCTTCCAGAAAATAAAGAATGCCTAGGTGGCAAAATATCACTGAAAATTAAGGATAGCTGGATACCTGCCTTTTGTATGTACTTCTGAAATCCTCTCCTCTGTCCTCTGAGGTGTGGGAGCATTGTGAGGTCTAGTTTGATTGCATGTATAGAGTGACTTGAGCATAAAAAGCTGTGTAATTTACAGTCATTTTATTCTTCAAATTGTAAGCATACATTACAATTTGAAAGTTAAAGTTGTCAGGCTTTCTGCTTCCAAAATGCAAATTTTTTTTTCTTTATGAGTGTTGGATCTGTTGTTTATTAATGTAAGTGTGTGTGATATTTTCTCAGTCATTTGTCTGTATTTGAAGTGTTGAGAAAGAGCTGGCTTGATGATGAGAAAGTGATGGCCAAACTCTCTCTCTGACCTGAAGGTCGTTTATATTAAGCATCTAAAGTGAACATAGAATCATTAGCCTCTCTTAGAAAATGCGATCTCCATACATTTTAGTAAACCTAACAATACTCTAAAACTTCATCCACACTGGAGCCCCAGAAGACTACTATAATCCTGCTGTTTGGTAACACTAGCAATGTTGTTGAAGATACGGCCTCACAGTATACAGTGGGCGGATAAGAGGAGATAGAATCATAGAATCAGTAAGGTTGGAAGGGACCTCTGGAGATCACCTAGTCCAACCTCCCTGCTCAGCAGGGTCACCTAGAGCATGGTAGACAGGGTTGCACCCAGGCAGGCCTGGAATATCTCCAGMGAAGGAGACTCCACAACCTCTCTGGGCAGCATGCCCCTGTGCTCCGTCACTCTCACAGGGAAGAAATTCCCCCTCACGTTCAGGTGGAACTTCCTGTGGTTCAACTTCTGCCCGTTGCCTCTTGTCCTGTCACACGGGACAACTGAGAAGAGTTTGTCCCCGTCCCCTTGACACCCTCCCTTCAGGTACTTGTACACATTGACAAGATCCCCCCTCAGGCTTCTCTTCCCCAGGCTGAAGAGGCCCAGCTCTCGCAGCCGTTCCTCAKAGGGCAGATGCTCCAGCCCTCTGATCATCTTTGTAGCCCTACGCTGGACTCCCTCTAGTAGCTCCATGACTCTCTTGTCCTGGGGAGCCCAGAACTGGGTGCAGTACTTGACAGGAGGCCTCMCYAGGGCTGCGTAGAGGGGCAGGATCACCTCCCTCAACCTGCTGGCAACACTCTTCCTAATGTACCCTAGGAGACCATTGGCCTTCCTGGCCACAAGGGTCCATTGCTGGCTCATGGTCGACTTGTCATCCACCAGCACTCCCAGGTCCTTCYCTGCAGAGCTGCTCTCCAGAAGGTCAGCCCCCAGCTTGTACTGGTGCCTAGGGTTATTTCTCCCTGGGCGCAGGACTCTGCACTTGCCCTTGTTGAACCTCAGGAGGTTCCTCTCTGCCCAACTCTCCAGCCTGTCCAGGTCTCTCTGAATGGCAGCACCGCCCTCGGGTGTGTCAGCCACTCCTCCCAGCTTGGTATCATCAGCAAACTTGCTGAGGAGGCACTCTGTCCCCTCATCCCGGTCATTGATGAAGCAGTTGAACAGGATGGGACCCAGTACTGAGCCCTGGGGGATGCCACTAGCCACAGGCCTCCACCTAGACTCCATGACACCGATGACSACCCTCTGAGCTCTGTCTTTCAGCTGGTTCTCAATCCACCTCACTGTCCACTCRTCTAACCCACCCTTCCTGAGGTTATCTAGGAGGATGTTATGGGAGACAGTGTCAAAAGCCTTGCTGAAGTCAAGGTACACAACATCCACTGCTCTCCCCTCGTCTACCCAGCCAGTCAGTCCATCACAGAAGGCTCTCAGATTGGTTAAGCAGGATTTCCCCTTGGTGAATCCATGCTGGCTACTCCTGATCACCTTCTTCTCCTCCATATGTCTGGAGATGACATCCAGAATGAGCTGTTCCATCCCCTTTCCAGGGATGGAGGTGAGGCTAACTGGCCTGTGGTTGCCTCGGTCCTCCTTCTTGCCCTTCTTGAAGACTGGAGRGACATTGGCTTTCTTCCAGTCCTCAGGCACCTCTCCGGTCCTCCAGGACCTTTCAAAGATGATGGAGAGTGGCTTGGCAACAACATCCACCAGCTCCCTCAGTACCCGTGGGTGCATCCCATCTAGGCCCATGGATTTGTGGATGTCYAGCCTGCCCAGAAGGTCTCTAATCCTTTCCTCCTCAACCAAAGGAAAGTCTTCCCTTCTCCAGACTCTCTCCCTCATGTCCAGSCTGCAGGATTCCTGGGGGCTGCCCTTAGCAGTGAAGACTGAARCAAAGAAGGCATTCAGTAATTCTGCCTCCTCTGTATCCCTTGTCACCAGGACCCCCGCCCCATTCAGTAGCGGCCCACATTTTCCCTAGTCCTCCTCTTTCTGCTGATGTATTTGAAGAAGCCCTTCCTACTGTCCTTAACATCCCTTGCCAGACTCAATTCCAGCTGGGCCTTAGCTTTCCTCACTGCATCTCTACATACTCTGACTGCATTCCTGTAATTCTCCCAAGTAGCCTGTCCCCTCTTCCACATTCTGTGTACTTTCTTCTTCTGTCTGAATTTGGCCAAGAGCTCCTTGCTCATCCATGCACGTCTCCTGCCCCTTTTGCTGCACTTCTTATTCATAGGGATGCACCACTCTTGAACTTGGAGGAAGTGATTTTGAATAGTAGCCACCTCTCCTGGACCCCCCTTCCTTCTAGGGCCTTAACCCATTAGATTTCACCAATTATGTCTCTGAAGAGCCCAAAGTCCACTCTCCTGAAGTCCAGATAAAATGCTGGAGGCTGTGTGAAAGAAAAGAGGAGGCTAGATTTTCCAAAAAAAGAAAAAGAGAAAAAGCAAGGATGCAAATCTTCTACAACTGCCTATTACTGCTTTTGTTGCAGCAGGAAAACATGTCTGTTGGAGGGCAGGACCAATTTCCTAGCCAAGGGGGCTGGCTTCACAGGGGGCAATGTATGCTCAGCTCATGTCTGTTGGGATTGCTGTTCARTCTAAGAGGCAACTGGAAATCAAATGCCACAGTGATGATGATCACAGCCTTTCACCTGCATCTGTGCTTGAACTTCCCTACCAATGTCACTTTTGCATGATATTATGTTCCAGTAACAACAGCACAGCCAAAGGCAAATTAACACCACTTGGCTCTAATTGAATGGCAACAGTTGGGAGGATGAAAGGAGCCTGACATCCAAGGTCCCACCACCAAACCATCTGATCCAAACCAATATGAGTATGAACCATCTGCCAAATCATCGCCAGCACTTAAGCCTTCCAGGTCCCCCAGAACTACTAGCAAAACTGTACATATCAGTACACTGAGTGATCAGACTGACAGCAGTTTCCCAGCAGAAAACAAAACCTTATGTATGTTGACACATGACAAGCACAAGAGCTGTAGTATAGCCCTTGGAGAGCTGTGCGTGCTATTTCCTCCCTTTCCGAACTGCTGAAACAACAGACTATCATTGGCTGAAATGGACAAGTTTGAGCCAAAAGCTGTCAGCTCCTCTTRTTATTGATGATGCTTGACAGGGCTGAGCTTTGCTTGATCTTTTTTTAGCTTTTCTATCCAAATGGAAACAGCATTCTTTTTCTCCAGTTGTTTTTCCAGTCAACATTGCACACAGCTGGTCTAAATGTGCAAGAGGTACTAGTCCCTGTGTGAATTACCAGGAGCACAGACATGTAGCCAAGAGCTTGCAGAATCACTGCGTTCTTCTTCTGACAACCACCAGGCTCTAGAATAAAATAAAAGTCTGTGAGGGCATCCTCAGATCAGACATGAAATATTCATGTTAATGTAGCAATCTGCTGTTGGGTTTTGGAGTTAGTTTATTTCTTTATTTACTTATTTGCCCTCATTTCTTTTGCTTCAGTTAATTAGGTCTACAAAAGACAAAAGCTAAATTGTCTATCTGTAGAAGCCATATCTTCTATTCTACAAGTATTTTCATCATGTCTCTTACTACTAGTCTTTTAAATTTCAAGTAGTTCTCCTGAAATGGTGAATCCAAGTTAGCTTGACAATCAATAAAATGTTTGTAGACACCTGGCCAATCATGTCCTGAAATGGTTGTTACCAACAGCAATTTTAGAGGACAGTAGATGCCTGAAAATAATTTTTCTTTTTAAGATCAATGTTTTCACATAAGGTCAAATGATCACACTTGGAGATATATTATATCTGAGCTACAGTTCAGGTCTGAAGTTGAGCCAAAGTGAAAATTTGAGTGCCAAAGTTTAATTAAATATTGGGATGACATGGGAAAAACGTTATACAATTTCTTATTGCAAATATTGTGATTCTCATGAGATCAGCGATCAGCTTTTGCTTTTTCTTTCTTTTGCTAAAAATACCATGTAGACCATCAGAGATAGAGAACTGAAAATAATTTATTTTGATTAAGCAAATCTGTTGTTGTTATTTACTATCAAAATAAAGGAAGCACTGGGCTAAGACCTAGGAAACAATTATTTTCAATTGGTAATTCTCTGTCTTGTCCTTGGACAACTTTTGCTAAACTTTTGAGGCAGTCAGTTCTGATTTCATGGGCTCCACATAAGACACATACGAATACAGCCAACTTGAGAGGAGCCTTTGAAGAATCTAGCTGCTCAGTTTTGGTTCCTGGGGTCTAGGATGATTTGGTACAGTGCTGAACATCTTTTCAGTGCTGATGTTACTGTAGGYTCGCTCTGTCAAGCCAGAGTGTATCCCTTGCATCTACTTAGACCACAAAGTCCAAGGCAGTGGGAACTGTGGGACTGGTAGTAACTTCCAGCTGAGACCATAAAGTAAGTAGTAACAAAGCCATAGTGACAATTACAACTTCTGACAGCAAAAGGAGAAAGCCAAAGCAGATGAGGATGATGGCTGACCTACCTTAGGATTGGGCCCTAAATCCCTGGATATTAACAGCCTGCTAAATCGGTGTACAGACTACTGACCTACTAAACAAGGACCTTCAAATGGCTGCTCAGTTCCTCTCTAGAGGTGAATTGCCTAGTTCTCTGCCTCCACTTACCTCTCCATGAGGTGATTGTCTCACTGCTCTGTTTAGAGATTAAGTTATAGTTAGAAATAATATTTAGAGCTAGGATTCTCAGATTTCTTCTGACCTTGCATAGCCCTTGTTCCTCCAGAAAGAGCTGCATGTCTCTAAGGCTACTCCTAACTTGCAAGTACACTCATATTTAAGACAAATTTCTCCTCAGTTGTAGGAGGAAATGGTATTCTTGCAAATTCATTTAGTATGTGTACCTTTTTCTGTATTCCTCTTTCTTACAATCAGTGTAAGACTGCAAGACAGGAGAGAAGGATTCAAATGATTGAAAAAAACCTTCCTGGGCAGAGAGAGGAGACCTATCTTCTCTTCTGTCAAATGGCAGCTTGTGATCTACCACAAACTTAGCTCAGACCTTTAAGAATACCAGATGCCTCAAATTGCTACATATGGAATGTGTGCATACTTACATACAGTGAGACATCTGGATTTAAAACTGGTAATCTATACTTCACCTATTAAATGGGATAATATTTTCCTGCTTCAGCAGAGGGATGTGGGATCATATCAGCCCACCTGTAGCCAGAAGCAGGTTATTACTGCCCTCAGCTGTGAAACCAGCTGCTGGCTCAAAGCCRTTGCTAAGAATGACTGAAGCAAAAGCAATGAGTGGAGAGGTGTTAAATACCAGAGACTGACAAACTGTGGGGGAAGTGGAGGGGGCTGGAAGACTGGCAGGGTGGAAGGGCAGGAGAGGCAAAAGCAGTCAGGGAAGCTTGTGAGGGTTTTTTCATTTTTTATCAGTGCCAGATTCCTGAATGGGGATGTAGAGCAGGGTCGAGAAAAGGAGTAAGGGGCTTTGAGTGGTGAGAGATCCTATATTAAGCACGTAACTCTAGATTTTAGATTAGAAGCTAAATTATTCTGCTGTCTCTATGCTGCTGCTCTGTCATTGCTGATAAAGATTTGCTAGACTTTGTTATACCTTGGCCACAAAGAAGTGTCCCAAACACAAATGGAGCTCTCTGACAGACAGCTTAGTCTTTGAAAGTATTATTCTTTCAGATTATGTARGAAAACTATTACCTGGGCCCTTCACAGAATTAATTCTGCCTGCCTTGATTTTCCTACAGCCATCTCAGCCTCGACAGAAGGATTTATTTTCTCTTTTCGTTTAAAAATAAGTGGAATGATTAGGTTCTTTTGAATAGCTTCTATAGGACTTTCAAGCGCTCACAGCCAGAGTAGAACATCTCTCACCTAAAAAGCGTCATTCACTCACACGTGTACTTTGGTCTCCTGGGCGTTATATCCCAAGGAGTTACGGTGCAGTTCCCGAATGAAATGGATGTTACTTCAGGGATGAGTTATACAAAGATAATTCCTCCTGCATTAAGAGCATCCAATGTAGGCAATACACCAGAGAATTTTTTTTTTCCTAAACACTATTACACCATTGAAGTTGATATCAGCAAATCGATGCACCTCCATACAGCACCAACAAACTTTAAGTGGAATCTAACCATAAGCAGCTTTTAGCGATAGATGTTAATGTTTTCCTTACGTAAGGGCTGAGGGACACACTGCTTCTGTAGCACCTTGACCTCTAGGCTGAGMCAGTGCCCAGCCTGGAGATGATGAAAAATAAAGGAATATTGTTAATGTAGTGGGCATGAACCGCTCTGTCATAGGAGGAATTCCTCCCACCTCTTCTAGAAACAAGTCACTTGGATATCCTGGCTACCAGCAGCCCCTGAAGCAAATCATCTCCTTCCTTTGCCAAACATCAACATAGCTCCCTTGCCTCAGTTGCAGCTAATTGAAAAGCTATCTGAAAACCTCAGCTTTACTGTTATCCCTCAGAAAGGAGTAAAATGACACGATAGTGACTAGGATGCTGTCACTTGAGTACACAGTTTACAACTTCAACATGGCAGGAACTGAAATTCAGCATACAACTCTTTTGAAAATCTTTTTTTTTTTTTTTTTTTTTTTTCTTTTTTTTAATAAGTAAACCTGGTATTTTGCCAGCTCATCAGAAGAGTTCACTGGAAATGTTCTAGCAAATGCTTTTGTTGCAGCACAGTACCTGTTCAAAGGCAACATTTTCATGGAAATTTGCCAATCTAAACACCATTCCCTCATTGGGAGTGTTTCAACTCAAACCTAAGACTCATTTTCAACAGCAGTTTTTTATTCACGGGCTCACAGGTCTTTGTTCAAACACCCTCTCTTCCTTCCCTCTCCTTTCAAATTGGCTGTAAAACTCTTTTGAAGAAACTTTTTCCTCTAGCATGGAACATAAGAAACACAAATCTGTACAYTTTCATGCAAAGCCTTGTTCCCTGTCAAGTCCCTAAAAAAGCAGAGTGTCTGTGTGCAGCCATGTTATCTCTCGTAGTGATCAAGCCTGGATGTAAGTGAGTGAGTTCTCATGGCYATCAAAATCTGAAAAGGAGTACTGGGGTTGTCTTGACAGATGACATTCTGTCTCGTCTGTTCAACAGGGATTGAAATCCAGTTTAACAGGTAAGTTGCCTTAAAAGGGTGCTGACCTATAGGTGAGAATTCCCTTTTGATGGACTCAAAACACATCATTAAGGCAAGTGGGTACATGCAAAGATGTAAAAAGTCAGCCCAGGATGTCTGCAGAAATTCTACGTTATATTAAGGATCGGAGGTATTATTATCTCAGATTCCAAAGTCATTTCAAGTTGGGTGACTACAGTTTGCTTCACAGGGTCAGCGTGCCACCTRATTTTGTTGGGTAATGCTCTACTGRGKTGTCAGAATTAGGAATTGTACAACCATGCCCTGGAATTTTTTGATTTCTGATATCATGAAAAGGAAMTGATCTATGAATTTTCCTCTTTTCTGTGTACTAGCTTCAGTTTCARTAATCATGGGGTTGCTGTAAATGTGAAACATTTTCCACTTCTTTAAGTCCCTGAACCAGGATCCATTATCTTTTCAAAACACATTCTGTGGTTCAGATGTCTTACAGACTTTAAAGCTCAACAGTTTCTATTGTGCCTCTGGCAAAAAAAACAATTGTGATATTCCCTTCTAACCTTAACATCTATCYACTTATGGATCTTACACCCAAAGGTGTAAAAATGACATTGTCCATGACCTTTGAGTAACTTCTTTTTTTTCCCCACTTCTAAATTATAGATGCRGTTCTAGAGAGAATTATCAATATATAGTTCTTCTCTTGAAATATAGCTGCAATAACAAACCACATATTAACTAAGCTTTGATAATTTTATATCAGTGGAGAATCATTTGCAAAACAAGAATACAATTAATATTTGATTTAGGCCAGATGTAGTCATCAAGTTCACAACAAAACACCAAAAAAGGTATATAAAACTAGAGATACCAAATTTTTTACATAGAAAACATGCTAGTTACTTTGCAATTCACTTTGATCTGAATAACCTTTTAATAATAATCTTAATATTTTGCTCTTAATCCATCCTCGTATTTTAGGCCTTGAGACTGCTATACAGCAGATAGCAGATCTCCATACTCAATACAGGAGGTTAATTTTTTCCTTTTCTGAAAGGCTACTCTAGTCAGTTTTAGGATGAAACCAAAATCTTCAGAAGTAGAGAGATGCTAGAAAAGTGTGTGCTATTTTTCTGCAGCAGTGCAGAACTTAAAACAGGATAAGGGGATACCTGGACTCCTACAGTGTTTCCTACATGCTGCCACATCACTCATGAAAGAATTGCTGGGCTGGACCATTCCCTGACTTGTCTTCACCAGAATGAAGGTAGACATACTTGATCAGAACATTTTGGTTTCACCAGACAACRCTAGTAAGACTTTACTATTTGATTATTTATGGGATTTGCCTCATAAAATTTTGGGAAGGTGTGGTTTGTTTGCTYCCATGTTGCTTTTAGAAAATGCTGACTATCAACATAGGCACATCTGACATTTATTCAGTCTGTTGTCCAATCCACTTCTCTAGAAACCTTATGCTAACCCATAAGATACCTCCAAACCTCAAATAGACAAGCATATTTTTGTGGTCTTTATTCAGCTAGCTCTGCATGTTGAGCTATAGGACCTTGTCTCCCGAAGTGAAGCAGAATCATCATACCCTGCTTATTTTTTATGTCGTGCAATTACTAAAATGTGTCATTTGCATAAAGTGCACCATGAAAGGAGTTTGCAGTGGCAGAKCCTACATATTTCACTATTAAATGTTTCACAGATTCTTTATCTAAGAAAATGACTGTGGGTATGAACAGAAAGAGTCCTTCCCAGCAGCATTTACTGAAGAAGCACAATAATCTTTTTTTTTTCCTCAGCCATGCATTAAGTCCTTCA
The DNA here is from genome assembly GCF_003343005.1 of Rhea americana. Lineage (NCBI taxonomy): Eukaryota > Metazoa > Chordata > Aves > Rheiformes > Rheidae > Rhea > Rhea americana. The sequence goes on from NW_028186457.1 coordinate 3,706,399, forward strand.
TTTCCTGGGAAAGATACTGRTGTCAATTCATTTACTACCGAGAAATTATGATTATCCAGTGAGCTGAGATGGGCCTCTTAAGCTGGCTGATTAGATAATCAACTCATAGGCAGAGAATCTGCATTGCTATCACTCACCAATAACTGTGGGTCAGTTGCTGTGTACCTGCATTGAAAGGAAAAATTCTGGTTGGGGAAAGAAAAGGTTTTTGAATAAGCTATACCTTTCTTGATAGCATCACAGTCCCTGTCCTCTGTGGTCTGTGTGATGGAAAGGTGGAATAAAAGCTGGGCCCCAGGCTGGATTGCTGCTCAGCTCTGATAATATGCGGCTGTTATGGAGAGTTTATTGCTCATAGACCACACTAGCAACAGGAGATGGGCCCCAGGCTGTTCTCCAGCCCAGAGTTGTGTAGAGCCATAAACAGCAGCCTACCTCTTCCATTTTAGGGGATGCAGGTCTTAAGATGGAAGAGAGTGAAGAAATTCTTATTATAGACCTACACTGTGGCAGCAGCACTTGGGAAGTAGCCCGTGAGTATCTCTCAGACATCTGTTGAGGATAAGAGAAGGAGGAGGTACAAGCTCTTCCTCATAGCAAACAAAATTTGTATTTCTTCAAGTGTTTTATGTGGCAGCACTGTGGGGAATTATACCTTAAGAAATCTCTCAGAAAAGAGAGATGTATAGTTGTATAGTTCAGGGACTTGCATTATATAATGCTGAGAAATTATAAGTCAAACATTGAGTGCAGCAGTCTTCTGCTAGACCTTTTAACTCTGAACGATTTCTCATCAACACAAGATATACATCACAAGGAAGGTAAAGAAGTGAAAAAGTGCGGAAGATCAATTACTCTTAATTCGTTCAGGGCATAAAATTAAAAGGATGGCTAATTTAATTTGTCCATGAAAAAAAATCTTAGCCCCATTGACAGTGCAGAGAATTTTGTCATTGAGTAGAAAAGGTATTGAGTGCCAGGCAGTTTAAATATACATTCAAGCTGGTTTAGGCAAATAAAGCAATTATTTATCATTCTTGTTCTTGGAATAAACTTGCCAGTTAACTCCCTGAAATATTTGTTGCTATTACGCTTATACATAATTTATTGCTAAATTTGTTTACATGTGCTATGTTTGAAAATGAAGCAGCATGAGAGCAAAGAACCTTATAGTTTGCCTGTTGTAGAAAAGAACAGAATCTGAGGAGTTTCTTTATACTAGCAGTATTAAAAGCAGTAGGTTAAATGCTACAAGTGAAGTGCCTTTATAGACTTGCATAATACACACAATGCTCATCAAACTTCCTAATTAAATGTTGATCAGGGTCTCCCATGTTAAAGACCAGTCTGTGCTCATTTACTCCACAGGAAAGAGTCTGTGGGTGGAAGCAGCTGTTTCTAAAAAGTTTGTGCCCTTTCTCTCCCGCAGCTGCCTTCTTGTACAGATGGACTGAAACACCAGAGAGACAGAAATTCCCCCCCRCATCGGCAAGCGAAGAGCTTTGCCRTTTGTGTCTGCTGAGAATTGATCCTTGTGGGTGTTGATTTTGCAACATGACACAGTTTTGCAACCTGGCAGTGTCAACYTGGCCATCCATCCCATAGGTCTACTTCAGCTCTGGCTCCAGAATTCCCATAGAACAGCAAATGTTTTCACTGAAAACTGCTTTCATATCTGTTTTTAGGTACTGCAACCAAATAGTGTTAAAGTCTGCTGAGTTGTTCTGGCACTGCCATGGGAGAAAGGAGAAATGTTTAGAGGGGCTCTTAGCCTTTTCTGTAAATCGAGCGTGGATGAAAATTAATGATTCTGTTATGTGATGGTCAAATGAAAACCCTTGTGCCACAGAAAGCACAGATAAGAGCATGGTCAGAAAATTCAGATAAAGCAGTTGTCTTTCATTGAGGTCAATAAATGTCTTTTTGGGGCATTTTGAAATCAAATTGCAAAAATCCCTTGAAACAGAATTTCTACTTCAGCAACTACAGACTAGTACACACTGCTTTCCACATATATCAGATTTAAGAAATAAGCATAGGGCAGAGAACTGGGAGATCCTGGGTTATAATCCTGGTTCTGTCACTGATGGCCAAAACACACTATTTTCCCATCTGTTTTCCCATCAGTGAAGTGGAGGCAGTACTTCTCTCAGAAGGGTGTTGTACTATTTAATTAGGTAATGTCAGGACAGCGCTTTGGCCATATAAACACCATAAAAATGCTAAGTGCCTAATTCATCAAGCTCTGTGCTGCAGAGGTGAGAGGACAGGATATCCCTTTAGTCTCGTGTGTGAGAATCCAGCCCAAATTGCTGTGCTACACCCCTGGATCAGCGTTCAGGCCCAGTTACTCAAATCATGRAGCACATCTGATTTCTCTGGCATGTTGATCCTCCTGCCCATCTGTCTGCATGGCCTGATGCCCTCTTGAAACATCCTCTGTGCACTTTAGGAGCTCAGAAGTGCCCACAGGAGGAAGGCGCATGTGTGCAAAGCCAAYGGTGCTTGTCCTGCAAGAAGGTGCAACGTGACGCATCCTTTCCCCTCGGCGTGGCTTGGGGCGGGCTGCCTTTTTGTCGTACGCGAGTGGCCACTTCTGGGAGAAATACACGCGCGTGACAAGATCTCCTCTCTGAGTGAGGAGCAGCAATGACTTGCATGCTGAGACTCCTTGTATTAGTCACAAAATCTGCACAGTTAGGGCCCACTGTTCTTTTTATAATTTGATCTGGTCTCATTTCTATTTTAGCACACAGCCAGGACAGCCTTTCCAATTGCGGCATTACAGTACTGCCTACAARCAGCAACTACCGCCTAAGCAGGAGAGATTAGGGTATCAGCCGAAGCTTTCACTGACAAGTCTCAGAGCCCCTTTGACTGAACTGACTTCAAGGATTGCCAGACAAAATTAAATGCGCCAAGTTTCACRCTTATTGTGAAAAGTTGTTTCAAGCCCATCAGCGCAGGAAAATAATYCACATAGGCATGGTGTGGCACTCTGTCCTCCTCTGTTGGTCAGACGGTGTCGTGATCTTGAGATTGCTGCTGCCCTCAAGCTTACTGGCAACCTGTGTCTCCAGTAGCAAATACAGTCCCTGGATCAGTGCCCGGAGATGAGGCAGCCAAGGGGCATCGCTGCAGTAATGACAGCGTTGAGGGAAAACGAAGATGAAATAAACCCAGACCTGGAGCCAAGTAGTTGCTTTCTCTGCAGTCCGTAATTCCGAACTGACTCCAGCGTGCGGCCGTGCCAGCCTGCACCAKTTGGGTGTTCCTGGCCTGACCGCTGTTTGTTTTCATGTTCCTCCTTCCCCCTGGCTCCAGGCAAGGCCAAAAGAAGGATGCCCAAAAGCCAGGAGGGAGACAACCCATCCCACTTTCCAGGTCAGACCTGTAGAAATCAGGTGCTTTGTGTGATTCCTTTCCCCGATCACAATGCTGGAGAATCCCAACAGATGAAAMACTTGTAGTTCACCTCTGCTAATGGGAATAACCAGCACCGCAAAGCCGTGACAAGCGCCAGGAGCCACTGCTGCCWTTTAAATAATTTTCTCAGGCCACACGCAATCTCCAGCCACTGCTTAGTGAGAACCTGGAACTGTATGATTCATGCAAATAAAAATCTGTCATTTTCAAGAWGGGAGCACTTCTACATCCAGTATTTGTGCCAAAAGAAGCCTAAAAACCTGAACCAAAATATTTTAATAAGTATTAGGGGAGAACGCAGTAAACAAACTAACAAAACTATGACTGTAGGAATAGCTTTCAACCATCCTAAATATGTATTTGGCTCCCACAGCCAGAGTCTGTGCAGAATTTAATGTAACTATTTGTGGAGAAAAACTCTGGGGCAGGAAATGTTGTCAGTTATCTTCTACAGAGAAGGAAAATGATGGCCGAAGTCATGTGGGAAGCCTGACAGGAGCTCGAACCTGGTTTTCCCACGTTTAGGCGTAGTTCCCGGGTTGTCACTACCCATGAGAAATTCTTATGAGAGAGGTAAAGTCTGTAAAAAGAGTCTTTAAAAACTGAAAGCTCTGAAAATCTGGCAGATTAAAAAAAACTGGCAGACTAAAAACCCATTCCTGTCCATACCCTTCTTTTCGGTCAGGCCGTCCGTGTCCCTACGAGGCTCGAGGGCGGGTGCAGCCGGGCGGGCGAGCTGCTCCGACCCGAAGCGCAGGTGGACACCGGGGGTGCAAGGCCGGAGCGACGCTGCCGAAACGGCCCCACGAGCTCCTGCCCACCTGGGAAGGAGAAGGCTGCGAAGCTCTCGCGCCCCGCGGCGAGCGATGCCCGTGCTTCGTGAAAGGGGCCTAATAATCTTTACGGAGCCGAAAGCTGATTTGTTCTAATTCTCTGCTGAGAAGAGCAATAAAGTGTAGCAAGCCAGTGGTTTAAGGCATGTAAACCTGCATTTCACTGGTGCAGAATCGTTATCCTGTCTGCCCGTAAATTTTTGTACCAGTTTGAGCTGTTTAATTGGCAAAATATATATTATATAACATGAACTTGAGCACTTAAATTTAATATTGGCTCAGCCTAATCTCRGGTGATATTAATCACTAATTAATACTTTTTTTGGCTTTTGTTCACGCAGAAAGAATCAGTACTCTAATTACCACTTGTTTGATAATGTGCCTTTATCTTGCCTTTAATGGGGCTGCCAGTTTATTTAGATACAAACATCTAAGGATTTTTACATTCCCAAGAGCAATTGCTTTCTTAAATACTTCCAGTGTTACAGTTACTTTAAAGCAATAAGTAGTGCAAAARGAGCTAGCATGAAATTACATTATATCTCCAGGGCTTTGCAGTTATATAAGAACTCCTGGCATATTCCATTAATTAATGAAATATGTTTACTGTAGGTTTCTGAAGTTATTAATTATTTTTAGTAGTCTAAAAATCTTCAGCTGTCATATTTCTGAATTATTTTTATTATTAATTCAAGYTGGAGAGGTATTGGTATTTTATGCATTCATATTTTGACTGGGGGATGAGAAAAATATATAAAGGGGAGGAGATTTCTACAGTCAGATGTCACTCCAGAAGAGAGATGCCATTCTCTTCTGACCCTGCAGTTATACAGATGTGTAAATATATATTGGCAGTACCCACAGAAAAAACATGAGAACAAATTAACATTTTATGCCACAGATTTGCAACAGTAAATCTAGCGATTTTCCAGTGTAAGCTTATTTTTAAAATCTAATGTTTTTAGCCTATATTCATTTGTGAGTGTCCCTGTAATATAGAGCATTGTACTAATAGGAAATTTKCAAATTTAAAGGAAAAAAAAACTCAAATTTCACCAGAATAAGATGAAGTTTTAATTTTTATTCTAATTCTTGTCTTATGTTTAAAAAGACTAGGAACCAGTCTCTTTTACACTCTTTTACTTTCCATGATTTCTTGCAATGCGTAATTGCTGAATCTTTTTAGCTGCCTGCAAAATGAAMCATAGATGTGTGTATCTGATACAAAAGACCTATAATATCTACTCATTTTACCGCTCCCTTTCTCAGTGTGGGGAGGTCAGGTGCAAAAATACCTTGCTTCATAAAGGTGCCTGAAAATTAGCTCACTAACATTCATTAGACATTCATAATAAAAAGTGAGAATGGAGTGCAAAGGGTTGCTGTTTGCTTATTTTAATTCCTCAAAATAAATTGGATTAATCAGATTGGAAAGGATAAAATATTAGAGCTTGTTCTTATCTCTTTGCTTCCTCCCATTGGTTATAAATGTGTACACTGGAATGCTTCTTGCTGTCCCTTTTCTAGGCAGCAACAATATTTAAGGCACTTTGCATTACTTTCTCATTTTGAAGCAGCAAATGGTATGGAGAGGTCTTGTTTTCTCACTTAACTTCATTGCTGAGCAGCCAGGCAGCCCTGGTTGTGGGGGGGGGCGGGGAAGAGACTATAAATTAGAGGCATTTCTTTTCTTCTTCTTCTTCTTTTTCCTCTTTTTCTGCAAAAGACACAGTAGCTGGGGAAGATCATAATTCCTTAGTAATCTCCAATAGCCTTTCTCCCTCAGCCATACGCAGGTAAGGCCTACAGCCCTGCTCTCCTTGGCCTTTGCTGTGCAGAAAAGTCACCAGTGCCGTTTCCCCCCTGCTTTTGTGCGGCTGCTCGGCAGCGCAGCTCTGCCACCGCCTGTGACCTGTCGATTTTCCCCTCCTGCTTCGCCTCCAGGGGTGGCATCGCTTACGCTGACRTGCGTCTCCTGGCTCTCACACCACTGTGCAATCCATGTTCTCCATTCCTCTTTTAGGTGCAGAAGAGGATCACATCAGCAGGTGCAATGGACTCATTCTTTAATAGATTTAAAGATGCCTGAAGAAGGCTGGATCTAAAATGAGATCTGAATTGAATTTTTATGATTTGACCCATCTTTGCTCAAAAGAACCCATTCACAGCATGTGAGAGGTTTCTCTCTCCACTAGCATAAGGTCTTGTGTCCTTTCTTTTTACAAACCATATTTCTAGCAGCTGTCTCCAATAATTTCCATCTAGSATTTTAGTTTTGTGAAGAATTTTTTGCATAGAAATCTTTTCATTAAGATATGATGAAATAGGGGAAGCATYGTGGATGTATTTTAATAATTTTTTTCTTCATTTCTATCAAAGACTTGCATAGAAGAGCACTACCCTTTTCCAATCAGTTTTGTTTTCAGCAAGCCTTGTAACTGATGAGAAGATGATGGCATGAGAAGAAYATGTGAAGCACTGAATTTGCCTTGGGAATCTACAAAACTCCAGGTTACATGAAGACAGACAAGTGTCTTCAGAGGGGACCCTCAGGACTCTTTGGTATACTACCTGAACACAGCAAATAGGCTACATTCACCCAGAAGATAAAGTTGCACAACCAAATGTACCTTCAGTCCTGGGATATATAGAGCTAGGATTTTTTTTCTTCCAGTATCATATTAAAAATCATTAAGCTTAGTTTTTCCTAAAGGCTTTCAGCTTTGTCAGCGCTTCCCTAACAGCTTTCTCTACCTTTCTGTAATACCTGGGAGAAAAAATAACCAAAAACTTAATTCTTGCATTCTCCCTCCAAGAATGCTTCCTTAAGGGACTGTTCCTAATACTCATTTTCTTGTCTCCAACCTGATAACTAAAGAGAGAACTGCCTGCACTGGCTTACTCTGGCKTCCGAGCTCTTTGGATTTGCACTTCTGTTTCCATTTCTCTGTCTCATGTTCTTGCTGGCTTTGTCCATCACATCCTGTCAATCACATGCCTCCACAGAGAGAGCTGAACAGCTTCTTCCTGAACACTACTGACTTTCACCGAATCCATGGCTTTTGCACTCAGAGCAGCAAACTGGTTTCCACAGTGGTCCAGGAGTTCTGTATTTTTAAAATGTCTGATTCCCCCCTTCTCTTCTCCTTTTACCCTCTCACAGCAGGCATCCAACTCTGTAAGATGGTCAGCAGGAGGGATGAGTTGGTATAAGTAAAAAGAAAGGAATAACAACCCGAATCTTCCTCTTTCTGGGACTAAATCACTTTGAAGATGCACAAAAACAATACTCGCTCTTGCTGTGTTTTTTCATCTTCACATGCTCTTTGTGCTTTGCTGGGTCCTGATTTGGTCTAAGATTCAAACTTGTCCCATTGGAGTCGGGTTTACACTTTGGTTCATAGCTAAATGGGGATGGAGAAGTTTTGCAGAGCTGAGTAAGAGCCATAACTTCAGGCAGCCAGAATGGAATGAAGTAAACTTAGCAGATCTTGTTGCCTGGAAAAGAAAAAAAAAATCTGAAAACCATTAGTGAAGCCAGARGAAATTAAAATATGTTTCCCATCCTTTCCCAAGAAAGACAAAACCAATTTTTTTTATTATCTTTTGRGAAGGAAGAATTTCTTCTTTTAAGAAATGTCTTTGCTATAACCTTGAAATACAAAATCTTCAAAAGCATTAGGAAAATATTTTATTTCAAAATTCTTTCAATAAAAAATTCATCCGAATATTTGAAATTCTGGTGATAAAGTACCTTGCTGCTAGAAAACCTTGTTCATCTGAAAAAAAACAGAGCCACTGTAGAAAATATCAGAATTTAATAATTTGATCAATACATTCCTAAGGCCAAAGGAAGTCTGGCACAGTCATTAAAATACACAATGTACAGTGAAAGCTGAAGAAATTTATGCTGTGATTACTTTATGTCAAGCCTTCTGGCTAACATAGGGCATATTTAAAGAAAAACTGAGTTTTTCAAGAACTCAGATACTTTTTTTTTTTTTTTTTTTTAATTCCCCTGGGCAGCTTCCTAGTTCATTAATACACACTTTAAGGCTTTAAGGTATGGACAGCAGGAGACTGTTCCAGCAATGGGTTTGCTGTGCAATGTCAAGCCTTTCTGAATCTGGAACAACTGGGAAAAGGAAACATAAGCCAGAGCCAGGCCAGCATCATCTGCAGCTCAGATCACGCACAGTCCTGCTTCCTTCCATGAGGCTCTATGTCCCGATGTTGTTGGTCAGCAAACAACTGTGAGCTAGTGCATGGTGGTGAAAGGACACGGACCTAGACAGCATTGCTATTTGGGTGCTCAGGATGTATATTATCTATGAGGTGCATCCCAAACGAGACCACTTCTTCAGCTGTTTTGTGGTGCTCCAAGACCTTCCGCTTGCATGATCCTCTACAACATGATTTCATGTAGTTAGTCTTACGTGCTGGGAGAGTAGAAACTCAAGATGTCGATGCCGTATACACTAGCAATGCTACCTCTCTCCTCTGAGCTGCTTCTCAGTTCCAGCTACTCAAGCATCCCCCGCTCTCTGGAAAGCACTGAACCAGGAGATCAAACTGCCATCTGCCATGGCCCTTCAGCAAATTATAATGTGATCATCTGACATGTTTTGAAATACTGTCTATTCCTCTTCCTAACGTAGACAAAGCCTGTCACTGAGTTCAAATCAGCTTCCTTCAAGGAATGAGGTGTTCAGGAGAAAATGTCAGCACAAATGTAAGACTGGAACCAAATTAGCATTAATCCTCCCCAGTTTCCTTCATTTTTGTGTGTCATCTCCAGCATTTTTCTGTATAGGCTCTTCTGTCTTGTTGTTTTTTCAAGCAGCATTTTCTAATTCTGAAAAAACAGACTTTGGACTAAATGTGGGATCATTGTCTCCCATGAACCTTCTTATTTGTACCTGTGGTCTCTAGAAATTGGGGCTCGTAAGTCCCAGGCATCGAACTTCTTTGTCTGCGTAATGCGTGTTGCATCCTGTTGGAGAAACAAAGGACACGCGTTGCCTTTTGTCTGCGCGATAGAGCCGGAACGCTGCTGCTCGCTGTTACGAGCATCGTCAGCGGTGGTCTCCTGCCAATTCTCCTCCTTCAGATTCATAGTCATTTGTTAGGTCCAATTACATTCAAGCTCCTCTGCCTTTGACTGATAGTACACTTTTTGTGTGTAACATTTGGGGATTGTGCAGAAATGACTTACATTGACAGATTGCTTTTGTACTTGCTGGCTACTGTCCATTTCACTTTTATTGTACCTTTCATTCTGTACTTTACCGAGTTTGCTAAAGGTTTACAACGTACTCAATTTACAGTGGGGTTAAACTGCTCTGGGGAAGAGTGGGAAAAGCCTCGTCTCTTCCATCAGGTTATCCAACAGTGATGTTAAAGGAGCTGTGGACCCTATAATAGACATGAATACTGTAAAAGATAATATAATTCTTTCCTTATTTGAGAACTTTCCTTTCTTTCCCTAGGAGTTATTGGCTTGATATGTAGAAAAGATCTTGCTGAAAGGAATTATGAATTGCAATGAGAAGATGTTTTGTCTCCAATCTTGCTTTGTCTTCACTGTTACAGTATTTCTATATGCAAAATGCTTAATCTGCAAGTACATAAATAGCAAAGAAAGGGCTTGCCTCTGCCATGGGATTAAGATGATGAGATGTTGCCTGCTTTGACTCTCCAGTATTCCACAAGTCCTTTCTGAGAGGACTATATATTGGGCAGGAACTAGGAAATCGGGCATGACAACCCCACCTGAAAATCAAGTTGGATTCCTTCCATGTCACTAACTCTCTACAGATTTGGTTAACGGCTTTGTTGTGACACTTCTGCCTTGATTACCTGAAAATCTGATCATGATCAAGATAGCCTAAGAATACTTCAGCACTGCTAGCAGGGCTCAGAAATACCACTGACCAAAACGGTTTACTGAAGTCAACAGATTTGACTCTAGTCCTGAAAAGAGATTTCATTCTCTTTGAACTACGTCTAAATACAATTAGGACAGTGGATATGGAACCCAACCCTATTGTTTGAGAAGATTTTCCTTTTATTTAATCACTTACTAAGTAAGCCCCACCTTGAACAGATTTCTATGGAATGTAACTCTGAGATACCAAGGAAGAAGGGGATTTCTTCGAACTCCCTGAAAGAAAGATAATATCTCTTTGTAAAATTGAGGTCCAGGTGTCAAACACTGCATCCAACCCCATTTCCTCAATACCAGGAAGCCAGTAAGAAACTGTACGAATTGGGAAAAGATTGATGAAATCATTTGGCAGGGCTGAAGGTAGGAGGAAACAGTTTTTTTCAAGAAGAGAGCATGTGTTTGCATTTCAGTTGCTCCAGTTTTCAGCTGACATCTCCATTTAATTTGCTGATGAATGTGTGAGTTTGGGTTAAGATACTAAACTGCAAACTGAACAGCTGAACCACAGACATRAATTCCCTTTTACTGACTCTGTTGCAGTAGTGACAACCTCCAGCGTGGGCCAGGGCACTGAGTTCTTCTACTGTTATTGCAAGAGTCATAAGAATCTTTGTTTCCAAGCTAAAAACCCTTTAGAATATCCACATTGTCCTTTCTGCCATGAGATAAAAACCAAGTGTTACTGGGCATTGTCACTAGCTGGCCATAGCTTTTTTCAGTCTTGGAGAAAATGAGGAAAAAATAACTTTTTTTTTTTTCAAAAATTCTTACATTATTGTAGTCATCATTTTGATGAGGTCAGGCATTTGCTCRTAAGGTAAAGCAGAGGTTCAATCTAATATATCTCAAATACAAAACATTATACTCCTTTCTAGGGATGGCCATTTACCATAGCTGATAGCATTATGGTTAGAGTGGTGAGTGTGTCTCATCTTCCCAGCAAAACATTAATACAATGGTGGAAATGGTATTAGTCAAGATGATATATCAAGATATTTGCTGAGACCACGAGTACAGAACATCGTATCTATGTCCACAATATTTGCCTCTCACACTTTGCATTGAGTAATTGAGTAAAAAACATTATCTTGGTATTGGCAACCAGAGCGGACGTGTGCACTAGCAGGCGTTGTGTGCTGCACCTCTTTGTTAAACAGGATAACCTCGTTTCCTTCATATCCTACCAAGAAAACACACCTAGGCTTCATCCCTTTCTTACCAGCTGATGAGGGAGCTTGAGGGAAAGGTGACTGTTCATGAAAGGATGGACTTATTCCTCTGGCTGGTTTGGCACCAGATTAAGCCTGATTTGTATTCCTGAGTTTGGGTCAGCCCTGAAATTTCTCATTCAGGGAATACCATTTCATCAAGGCAGTGTTGTCTGTATGGGCCCAGGTATTAATATGAAGGATTCTAGAGTGTTAAACCTTGAAGATGAAACTATTTAAATTTTCAAGGTTTCAAATCCTAATCTCGTTTCAGTTATAAAGGCATTAGGTATTGTTTTATGGAGAATCTTCTCTGAAAGAACTGCCACCAGTACTAGCTGGTCCCTCAGAGGCCACTAGTGTCTGCTCATTCATTTTGTTCGTAAGTATTAAATRCACGGTTGACTTTGAAGCAAGAATCTTAAATGAAGAGACACAATCAGTTCTTGCCCATGATAATGTCAACTTGACTGTAAAACTCCTTGATTTATAAACATCTCTGCTGGGAAGCTAAATTAAATAAATAGCACACTCAGTGCCTGCTGCCCATACTGTAAATAAAGGAGAATATAATCACCATGATAAGAAAACATTTCTCCTGCCCAAATGCCATGTTCTCCACTRATTTATTTTTGTATCACTTGTGACTTACCCATTCAGAATGAGTCAACTCCAGAAGATTCAGAAAAACTCTGTGAATGCTTTTTTCAGGACTGAATGTCTTCGTAGAGACCTGTAATTGCTAGCAGGGATTCATACTGAGATGAGCTTGTCTAAGAGGTGACTGGAAAAAAAAAAGAGGACTGATATTTATTATGGATACTTGTTTGTGCCCTCAAAAATACAGGTTAGGTTCCTGATTCTGCCATAGATTTCCCAATGGAATAGGATTTAAAACTAAACTCTCTGCCTTCCAGGAGAGTGTTCAGTACTGGGATATTGATTCTTTTTCTTCCTTTTTTTGGTCTAAGAATGATTTATGTATTTTATAGCAAGTGGAACAATTTCTAATGCTTTAGTATTCACAAGTGAAAGAGGCAGTATGGGCTAATAGCTGGTTCACTCTCTCCGGAGGAAGGAAAACTYCATTCTAGAACCCATACAGTTTAAATCTCAATTTATTTCCTACAAAGAACAACTTTGAATAAGAAAGACCATGTACCTACCCAGGATAATTTTTTAGCCTGAGTGTACTGGGAAATGCCTGGCCTCTGTTTGCCCAGAAGAAAATCAGTCAGTTAATAATGGCAAAAATGTCATTGTGGCTGAACACTGTCTTATTCTTATCTATTTTGCAAAGTCCTACAGCTAAAGACTGTAAACAGACATATGGAGAGAGTGGAGGAAAATGACACTATATTCTTGGATCCTGGTATATATGAAGTTGGCTTTGGGAAACTCGGAGAATGTGGAGACGTTCACAAAGTGCCACCGCACTCCTTCAGCTGGCCAGGGCTCTTGTTGCTCAAGGTTTCCAAGGAGCTGTAATCACACTAAATCTGTTCCCAGCCTGTTTTAATATTAAATGAAGACAAGTTACCAAAGCAAAGCCTRCTGTTGAAAGCAAGAAAATGCAATCAAAGAAAGGCAACCAGGGGAGTGGGAAAAGCCTCTGTGCTTATTTTGCTCATGGCTATGCTGGTAGCAACACCTCATATACAGCACTAGAGTCATACAGGAGTAGAAAAAATGCTGCTAAGAGGAGAATCWGGCCCTACAATATGGGCACAAAAGGAATAAAAAAGGTATCAGGAGAGGAAATCTACAAATAAAAATTGCCAACCCTTAGAAGATGCGTCTCTAACACAATTGACCAATTGCTTTATATCCCCTTGCAAAAGAATGACTGTTGTCAGTTCAGAATTAAAGAAATAAATACAATACAAACAATATTTACTTTGACAAATTGAAAGTTACAAGTATCGAGGGTCCTCCCTCTGAGCTGTGCTTTTGCAAACTTTGGCATTTTTTTAAGGTTCAACCAAGCATTGACACAGAATTGAAGTCATGAAATCCCGCTTGAATGGCCAACTAGCTAGATTCAAATCAGCTCTACCGACATTCCCTTCAGCTCCCAATAAAGAAGGAATCTGAAAAGATAACCATTTCATTAATAGCATTTTTATTTTCATAATAATAATAACCCATACTAAGTCTTAGGAATGCATACATTTGAAACTACTCCAAATTGATTTCTTTCCTCTCATTTTCACTTTCATCAAAATGGAAACAAAGCATTTCTTAGAGCTTGAAACATTTACATTTAAAATGAAAGAGTTTGACTTAGAAATGTCATCTTATCTGTAGTGCAGCTATTAATTCCCAAGTCCTCCGTGGAATGCATTGTGCCCAAGCTATTTCAATACTGCACCATTTCCAAGCCTAAGAAAATACCAATGGAAATGACATATTTCAATATTAGAATCTTCTTCACCTGCTTTAATTTTTCAACATTAAAAAAAAAGGAGTCAATTCTCAAAATATTTCTTCCAGTAAATTCTAAATATCTTTTTCCGTGCTCCTTGGGAATCAAAGCTCAAAGAGTTTATGCTTTTATTCTGCTTTATCAGCTAGATTCTGGCTCTTCTTCCATGTATCTGAAAGCAAAGTATGGCCTTTATGTTCATGTTGAAAGAGATTTTCCTGATGCATGAATTTCTGCTTTTACAGTATTTTCTTCCGCCTCAGGATCTAATAAAAGTTTTCCAAAGTTCTGCATACAAAAAGTTTAGCCAGGGTAGCATGATAGATAGGATACTATATTAGGTTATTAAGGAAGTTTGTTCAAATTCCTGCTCAGCATGATCCAGACTTGGGGCTTTAACACTGGAATCATATGCCTGAAAGCCATAGCTGTTAGCCTGCAGGCTACTTTAAATATAATGCATTTTCTTTGTGGGAGAAGAGCAGCGTTTTTCTAGGAAATTTTCAGCTAATTGTACCCATATGATGTTGGTTATGGCTCCTTTCTATTTTACTGTGCAAGGCTGTTGTTATGTTGAATGATAAATAATGTGACACAAACTGGACTAGACTCTGTCTTCGTATAAGTCAAGATAAGCATATAAACTTCAAAGATCCTTTTCTTTCTACTTCCCCTTTATTCCAGCACATAGTAACTTCAGATCTGGATCACGAGAGGTGATATGCAAAGGGATTAGATATTTAAATCATTTTCTGGACCTAGTTTTCTGTGCAAGTCTGTATCACCTTCAAATTTTGATGTGTCCACCCTACCCTTACTGTCCTATGATTTCAGCCAGTAGCAGAGGACACAGAGTTAAGCATCTCACCCATCTTCCTCCTACCTGATTCTGCCTGATCTGTAGKAAGTGAGAAAAAGAGTCCCACGTGTGCTTATTTCTGAAATCCAAGCTGTCCATATAGACCCTAAGAGAGCAGAAAGGGCAGAATCCATCTCATTCCTGCTATTCAGTAGTTCTTGCTTTCCTCATGTGACTCTCATGTTCCTGAATCTTTTATSCTTTCCTTAGAGAAGAAGGAGAAGAATTTACAGAAAGAAAGAGTATTTTAATCTGTTGGCAGTAAACCTCTTCAGTCAAGGTAATTATAATAGTTGCATCAACCGGAGGAGAAAGGCAAACAAACATGAAAGAGAAGGACACGCAATCAAGATAAAAAAGATAAAAAAGCAGCGACCAGGAGATGAACTTGTCTTCAGCTTGTCACTTTAGTGCTTTGATTTGCCATCCTTCTCAGGGATTTTAAGCCTTTAAGGCAGCTGTGCTCTCACATTCTGACAGTCCCGCTGATTCTGCCAACTTAGTGATGTCTGTTGAAAATTTGGTACCAAGCTAAGCAGATATGAGCACCCACAATTTCTTTTAAAAACATCTAGGGTTGCTTGTTTAGATGTGTAACACATATACACACACAACCATGTTTATTTGATATAGCTTCTATACTTAAACACACACATATGCATATACATACATACATACACACACACCTATATATATATGTATAATTTCTCTAAAGATAGTGAATCTGCAAATGTAAGGATGGCCCTTGCCCGGGGGTGCTGAGAAAAGAGGCAACAACATAGCTGGTTTATCTGCATGTATTGAATCAAAGGAATCTTCCTGATATGTAAGAAAAGCATAGTTTTTATRTCAGTTAGCTAAATTTGGCTTTGTCAACACTAGTTAGAGTAACTATCAACATAAAAATGTCACGAAGCTGTAGCTACAGTCAGTGGGAGTAAATACAGATAGCAGGTACTACCTTGTCTTCTGGTATCTTATCATAACTGAATCAATAACTCTGGTGAAGTGGCACAAAACTCTTGTCTRATTCATCACATTAGATCAGTTATCTTACTGTTTAGTCTGTTTTAGATCAATAAATTCAGTAAGACTATGTCCCCATGTCATATGGGCACAAATCCTATCTTGCCATCACAGCTACATTAAAGTAAACGGTGAGAAAGGGTGACAGTGACTCCAGAAGCATCCAGAGAGTTGCCAGCTGGAGAGCAAGAAATGTGATCGAGCTTCTGGAGTAGAGTTTGTCTGACAGCTTTATCTGTCCACGAAATAGATGGTGGTATCTGAAATAATCATGCTGGGCTAACTTCATRGTCAAGGAAGATTTAGTCAATAAAGTTATTGCAGTTTTGGCTTCCTTTATCCACAGGTGTTTGATAAATACTTTTCCCCCTTGACTCTACCTATTCTTGTGGCCATCTTTCTATGGACAAGAAAGGGAGCCCAAATGACTAGCTCAGTTATAGACACACATTCTCGGTCAGCTGAAGCCCATCTTTGTTTTGCTGATCTTAGAAGATGCATGAAATACATCCTCCATCTCCTTCTGCTGGAAGCTCATCTGCTCCACGTCTTGACAGGCCATATTCATTCATGCTCAAGAAACATAGCAGGTACACAGGCATCTGCTGTGCTCCTACTTGCAAGATTGTTACATTGTAATTATGATTAAATGTGGTATATGTGCAGCAGGAGTGACTGGAGACCCCCGCTACTGCAATGAGGATGGAAGCAGGGAAGCTGGSTGCTCTTCATCACGCTCTTCACTCACACTGTGCTGTGTCCTTAACCTTTTTGTGAGATCTTACCTGGCTAGTATGATGAGCACCAGTTCTTTTAAAAGGAAAAGACTGCTTCCCTCATACAGCTGTAAGGGGTAGACTGGGTATTCTCTGGGATAAATGCTTCTAGATGAGAGAGAATTGAAATCTATTTGGCAAGAGGGGCCTGTCCTGTGAATTTTGTTCACATGCTTACACTAAAATTCAGACTCTTCCTGCAAAGATGTGCACCAATTTCACCAAATTAATGGAATAATAGATTTAATAAATACATTGGGCTAAAAGAAACAGTATAGCAACATTTAATTAATATCTGTTATGCTTCAGAGTCAACACTTTTTTTTTTTTTTTTTTTTTTTTTTTTTTTTTTTTTTTTTTTTTTTTTTTTTTTTTTTTTTTTTTGCTGTGAGAAGATAACACTTTTTACCATAACTTATTTTGGGATTCTTATATCAGTACCAAGCAGCAGAGAAATGTATCTGCTGAAAGAAAGCTCAGCACTATGCAATGAGTGATAAACTTCTCAGAAGGTGTTTATAAATGCATTCAGTGAAACAGAATTTTAATGAATTGTGCCACATAATCTTGCAGTTAATGAGCTGTAAAAGCCTTTGTCAATTATAGTGACTAGGAACTAACTCTTTTGGTTTCCAAATCAATAATGGGACTCTTCTTCTGCACATTTGTATTTTTTAGGGGGAAATTAGGATCTAAGAAAAACAAACTGCATCTACCTCATATTAGGCATTTCAGAAAAGTCTCTCATTATAATAACAGAGCTATCCGTATTCTTATTATTTGTAAAATCATCTCTCAGATGCATTAAAAGAAGCAAGCTTTCTGAGATCGAATGGCACTAGTGGTGCAAAATGCCAGTGGCAAAAMCAGAAGAGATTAAATGACTTCTGTAATAACTAGCGACTCTTTTCCAGAATTATATTGAGTTCAGCTATTGTGCACAACCTTTTGGAAAACAAAAATTATCCTGTTCTGCCTTTGCTATCCACAATAATTGCTCTGCTATTAGAAAGTGGACGTCTTAAAATTCAAACAGAAGAAGAAARTACACAGAATGTGGAAGAGRGGACAGGCTACTTGGGAGAATTATAGGAATGCAGTAGAGATGCAGCGAGAAAGGCTAAGGCCCAGCTGGAATTGAGTCTGGCAAGGGATGTTAAGGACAGTAGGAAGGGCTTCTTCAAATACATCAGCAGAAAGAGGAGGACTRGGGAAAATGTGGGCCCGCTACTGAATGGGGYRGGGGTCCTGGTGACAAGGGATACAGAGGAGGYAGAATTACTGAATGCCTTCTTTGYTTCAGTCTTCACTGCTAAGGGCAGCCCCCAGGAATCCTGCAGGCTGGACATGAGGGAGAGAGTCTGGAGAAGGGAAGACTTTCCTTTGGTTGAGGAGGAAAGGATTAGAGACCTTCTGGGCAGGCTRGACATCCACAAATCCATGGGCCYRRATGGGATGCACCCACGGGTACTGAGGGAGCTGGCGGATGTTGTTGCCAAGCCACTCTCCATCATCTTTGAAAGGTCCTGGAGGACCGGAGAGGTGCCTGAGGACTGGAAGAAAGCCAATGTCTCTCCAGTCTTCAAGAAGGGCAAGAAGGAGGACCSAGGCAACCACAGGCCAGTTAGYCTCACCTCCAYCCCTGGAAAGGGGATGGAACAGCTCATTCTGGATGTCATCTCCAGACATATGAAGGAGAAGAAGGTGATCAGGAGTAGCCAGCATGGATTCACCAAGGGGAAATCCTGCTTAACCAATCTGAGAGCCTTCTGTGATGGACTGACTGGCTGGGTAGACGAGGGGAGAGCAGTGGATGTTGTGTACCTTGACTTCAGCAAGGCTTTTGACACTGTCTCCCATAACATCCTCCYAGATAACCTCAGGAAGGGTGGGTTAGACGAGTGGACAGTGAGGTGGATTGAGAACCAGCTGAAAGRCAGAGCTCAGAGGGTSGTCATCRGTGKCATGGAGTCYAGSTGGAGGCCTGTGGCTAGTGGCATCCCCCAGGGCTCAGTACTGGGTCCCATCCTGTTCAACTGCTTCATCAATGACGAGGATGAGGGGACASAGTGCCTCCTCAGCAAGTTTGCTGATGATACCAAGCTGGGAGGAGTGGCTGACACACCTGAGGGCGGTGCTGCCATTCAGAGAGACCTGGACAGGCTGGAGAGTTGGGCAGAGAGGAACCTCCTGAGGTTCAACAAGGGCAAGTGCAGAGTCCTGCGCCCAGGGAGAAATAACCCTAGGCACCAGTMCARGCTGGGGGTTGACCTTCTGGAGAGCAGCTCTGCAGGGAAGGACCTGGGATGCTTGTGGATCCACCTTGCTGGTGGATGGCAAGTTGACCATGAGCCAGCAATCTGCCCTTGTGGCCAGGAAGGCCAATGGTCTCCTGGGGTGCATTAGGAAGAGTGTTGCCAGCAGGTTGAGGGAGGTGATCCTGCCCCTCTACGCAGCCCTAGTGAGGCCTCCTGTCAAGTACTGCACCCAGTTCTGGGCTCCCCAGGACAAGAGAGTCGTGGAGCTACTGGAGAGAGTCCAGCGTAGGGCTACAAAGATGATCAGAGGGCTGGAGCATCTGCCCTATGAGGAACAGCTGCGAGAGCTGGGCCTCTTCAGCCTGGGGAAGAGAAGACTGAGGGGGGATCTTGTCAACGTGTACAAGTACCTGAAGCGAGGGTGTCAAGGGGACGGGGACAAACTCTTTTCAGTTGTCCTGTGTGACAGGACAAGAGGCAACGGGCAGAAGTTGAACCACAGGAAGTTCCACCTGAAAGTGAGGGGGAATTTCTTCCCTGTGAGAGTGACGGAGCACTGGGGCATGCTGCCCAGAGAGGTTGTGGAGTCTCCTTCGCTGGAGATATTCCAGGCCCGCCTGGGTGCAGCCCTATCTAACATGCTCTAGGTGACCCTGCTGAGCAGGGAGGTTGGACTAGRTGATCTCCAGAGGTCCCTTCCAACCTTACTGATTCTATGATTCTACCATTTTACAACGCTCCAAAAGACTGGGCCTGCTATTTGTGTCTTCTACGTGAAGGTACCATTTGCACCCATTGTTTTTTCTTCACGTGGTCAGTATTCCTGTCTAGGACCGTAACATTATATCAAATCAAAACTGCCATAGTTCCCAGGGACAGTTAAATATTGCAACCAAGCAGTTCCTGTGATTTTCTATCCCCCTAGTAAAATACTCACTTAAGAAACAAAGATTTGGCTCGATGTCTTAATGCCTTCAAAATCTAAAGGATGCATTTATCAAAGAAAAATACAGAGACAGTTTTATTGCCTGTAATCTACAATTTATTATGTGACTTTTTCCCAGTATGATTCCATTTTTCCTTCTCTTAAGAATTTTTTCTCTTACTCTTGCCTCAGTGTGGAGGATCCATTAACAGAGGACCACATAAAAAGTAATTTCAAGGAAAAGCCTTATAAAATGTGAAAAATTAAAGCTGTGCTCAGATCCCCATTAAGAAAAGAAATAGCCTTGAGGCATCCACTAAATATGTGAAATCCATTTCAGCTGAACGGCTTCAGAGTTTATTCCTCTGCACAAATGCAATTTCGCAGCACAAGTTGAACATTTAAACAAAGCGAAGCAGGATCTTTTCCTAGTTAGAGCCTCTTTTCCTTGATTGCTGTTAGGTCACCAAGTGCAAATTTACATGAGAATCTGAGATTATATAAATCTGAACCAAGAGGCTTTGGGGACATTTCTGCTTGGGAAGTGTGTAAGCCAGGAAATGCTCTCAACACAGAGGGTTTTACTGTTGTTTTTATTGGTATTTATTTTGCTTGGGATTATATATAAAGCTAGAGAAGACTGAGGGCTTCACGTCTTACATTAAGTGGTTAGTTTAAGCTCCTCTGAAGGCCTGGCTCCCCCAGCCCCCCTTTTTCTGGTACTAGCACCTCACACATTTCTAGTGCTGTGCTCTGGTTCGTCTCCAGTTCCTCAACCYCATATACAAGGCTAAGGGAGACAGAGAAAAGATAGAGAGCCACCAAAGACGATGTCTCCTCCCTACTGAAATCCAGCACCACGGGTCCATTTCCTAGCTACCATGGGAAGGTGCATCCACTGTGTGCTGAGTGGACTCTGCCTGCCCCTACAAAGGGCAGAATGAGGCCAGGTTCCCTCAGCCCTTTGCTCCTAGCAGTAGTCAGGGGCTGTTTATCCAGAGGCAGTGCACAATTTCTCTAGATGCCTTGACTGAAACATCTCAAGGGAAGCCCTGCCCTCTCCCTGAACCGTGGAGCAGCGTGCTGGTGCAGGTATCCAAAACCTTGCTGACCCCAACATGGGCCAGTGAATTGGACTCTCTTAAACAGATAAAAGACCAGTGTGGTGACAACCTCATGTTGACTTCAGATCATCTGTATTTACTCTCTCAGGGCAGAAGATCTCTGTTCCCCTTCAGCAGCAGGCAGTCAGTTAGCCAGTAGCTGAGATGGCATCTCCTTGCCTAGCATAATGTTGTATGCCCGCCCATGCTAGCTCTCTTGGGACAGCAGCCTGTCTAATGATAGCTAGCAGCACCAGTTTCATCTTTCTCCTCCATCAACAATCCAAGAGATTCTTCCAAGGCTGTAAAAGACTTAACTCAGGAGAACCAGCATGCCAATAGGCTGCCTGCAAGGGCTCCAGAAGCAATGAGCAGGAATTTGATTGTACTAAATAGCCAGAGAGGAAAATGTATTTTTTTCCGCAGCATCTTTTCTTGCTTAGTCACTATTTGAGGCAATATCTGGAGAAGAAAAATAGTGTCTCTGAAGGTTGTTGGGAAGACTCTACTGGTGAATGTAACAAGTAAAAAGACTGTAAGCACAATGAAAATTCAAAAGATTTCTAATGCAGTTAAGATATATGAAAAAGTCCTCTACCCTCTGGCATAGTTATTATTGGTTGCCGTTTCTCAAGTGGAAATATATGGTAAAATTTAACCTTATTGGCGTGAAGCCTATCCTTCAGGAACTTTGTGCCAGCCCCCATGATCTAATAGCAATGTAAACTGTTAAATTGCTCCAGGGTCTAAGATCATCGTTGTTCCCTCTTACCATCCTACTTCTAATTCAAACATCCGGAAGAGTCACTTCATTTGATATTTAAAAGGAAATTAGAGGGAAAAAAAAACCTTTCCAGATCAAATGTTATTCTTTTTTTAAAAAAAAAAAAAAAAAAAAAAAAGTCAATTCTGATGTGAAGACTGCTTTTGCAGCACCACCAATTCAAACCATTGAGTGTAAACAAATTATCAACTCTAACTCCTCTGCAGAATACTACTTAGCTAACATTGTCCCTTTTCATAGCTTCTGAAGAGTTAATTGTAATGTGGCTCTTCCTATGCAATTTTTCAACTTGCTAAAAATACTGGACCCTGTGTGAAAGTCCTCCATTTTCTGAATTTTTTATCTCTTTCTTGGGTGTGGATATTTTATAACRTGTGTGAAAATGAAGAAATATTCGTACAATTTAACTGCCTGCTGAACATCTAGTTTTCTTTCAAGCAGTTTCTTGCTTCTTTCATCCTTCTATTTTACAGAAAAATCCTGTAATTCAGTTACGTACCTTTTTTATTATATGAAAAATTTTACGCTCTCAATAACACTTCTTGAAATTTGGTATAGCTCTGTAAAATTACTATGGATTTATATCAGCATAACTGAGTTCTTATTCCACAGGGAAAAAGTTAATACTTGATCTGTTTTTTTGGTAAGATGAGTAAATATATTTGTTGGGTTTTGTGTATAAAACAACTTACATGTCATTAATGGAAGGTACATTTTAATTAAGCCAAAGTAAAATATATCTGAGATACGCTCTCATTTTGACATCAGTTACAGATGAGCAATCCTATCAAAGGATATTGAATTCCACTGATGCTACAGAGCGGAGATTCATCCTCTGTAATTACAGTTTAGAAATGATGTTTGTTGAAAAAATCTAAAATGAGAGCAGGCACGAGATTTCAAACTTTAGTTCAGCTTGAGTAGACCAGTTGAATGCTCTAGTGTTTAAAGTAGTAATCTAAGACCTGAGATTTCTAGGTTCAAGTCTTTATTTCCTCRTGGATTTCTTTTGTGTGATCTTCAATGAATCATTTAACTTCATACTTTTTGAGGTGTTACAGAATTTAACAGATACTGTTTTCAGGGGAATTGAAGACCTGAGATAGTCTCCCTGTGCCTCGGTTACCCTTCCGAGAACGGGAAGAGGTGTAGAATAAGTCTTACCTGCTCAGGTATTACAGTGAAGAAAGCTGATACACATCTTACAGAAACTCTACTCTCATTCTACTAAAGTTCACCAGTAAACCCCCCTATATAAACATGAGCAATTTAATATTTGACCTAACTTTTTAAGTATTTGAAATTTTCCTGAAATGTGACTTTATTTATTGTTTTCTGTTCTGTCTTTCAATGAAGTAAATAAGAGCAGCCATATGCCTTACTTTTTTGACTGTATTTCTTTCTTCCACTGTGAAAATTTAAATGTCTGAGATTGACTCTTACCTGTGACCCTGGATCTGGAAAGATTATTTGGTAGTGTTCAGTGGCAATGATGACTCTTCTTCATGGCCTTAGGTATTCCTTCCTTCATACCCTTCTTCCTTCACTCTCTCATCATCCTCTTCTCTCTTAGGCTTTTTAGCTAGACAGGCTTAAATAGCCTTAACTCTAGCACAGTCTCTCTTTTGCAGCTTTGCCTCATTTCCTCCTCTCACCACCCTGATGCTGATTTTGCCAGCTCCTGTCCTGGGAGTTTAATCTGGGAATTTTTAGACCAACATAGATGATCCAATTGCTGCAAATGAATGAAGCTGGCCAGGAATTTTGCTGATACTCTGAAGAAAATCCCTTGTTAGGAGGCTTCAATAATTTTTAACAAAAAAACAGAGTAAAAATGTGCTACAGCAGTATCTCCTGCATATTAAGGACAGTTTCTGAATGGCTTCCTCTCTTTCTAATCAGCCCTTGTTGTGCTGCTGTCCTTGTGTTCTCCCCCGCTCCCTGTCCTTTGCCTGCCTGTCGATCTCCTCTCTCCTTCCATCACAAATCCTCTCAGTATGATGGGAGCATCTCTGTCTCTCAAGGCTTTTCTCAGCCGACATTGCACACAGTGGACTCCTGCTGTCAGTCCCTCCTACTCAGGAAAAGCTCATCACTCTCTCCTTGACAGCTTTTGCTGTTAAGTTTAGTTGCCATCTCCAAAGYGAATCCTTCTTGGCAGCACTGTCTTTAGGGAATAATTAGCAGCCTGCATTTCAGAAGCAAACCCAGTGAGATTAAGGGAACAAACCTTTGACCAGCTGCTTTATGAGGAAATGTTATTGTGCTTCCGTCACACAGACAAGCCTGGAATAGTTCCTCTTCCCTCACTAACCATATCTTAAAATAATAATAATAACCCTGTGTATTAGAATGAATTGGTGACATAATATCATTCTTGTAACTATAGTCTGGGTAACTTTCTCTGCTGATAACAYAGACTGACAACAGAGGAAAAAATCTTGARCTGTGAAGTGACTACCCCTCATTTCATTAT
The DNA here is from genome assembly GCF_003343005.1 of Rhea americana. Classification (NCBI taxonomy): domain Eukaryota; kingdom Metazoa; phylum Chordata; class Aves; order Rheiformes; family Rheidae; genus Rhea; species Rhea americana. Next base: position 3,730,445 of record NW_028186457.1, read on the forward strand.
TTCGGCTTCGCTCCTCCCTTCTCCTCTTGGGTCAGGTAGTTTGTAGCCCTGATGGGCATGTGTCACGGACACTCTTTCACATTGGAGTGTGAAAGAAGTCCCCTTAATATTTCTTTCAAATACCAGTATGCAAGAAGCATGTTACTGTAGAGGGTCAACATTGTTAGTGGTGCCTGCTGGAAAATTCATTTAGTTTTGTTTGGAAGAGGTTAGACATCAGCTGCTTGGGAAGTCAGGTTGCTCACATGAAAAAATAGACTAACATAAGCAATACATCATCCATGTTGTGTGGAGAATCAGCTTGGAAAGAGTTAGCATTTGCAAAGAAAACTGTGGCAGCATGGTGATCCTTCAGAACCGGAGCAGTACAAAACAAAAGAACATTCAAATCCCTGTGTACTAGTCAGACAGAAAGCCTGTGCACCCAAGGGGACCTATTGCAGCTAAGCATTAATCAGTGAAAGATTGTAAGGAACATTTGCAATTGCAGAAGCCATCTGCTGAGAAGCCAGCTGACTGGCATGGAGATATTGCTTAAGCGCTTTGTGAACTCTTTTAATTAGTTATTTAACCATTTTAATTTCCTTTAATGATTCTTATGTGCCACACCTTTGCACAGGGTTCTTCACCACTGTTTTCTTTCGTAACCATAATGTTACTTGTCTCAATGTTACTAAGCTGATTATGATTATTATTCTTTGTGAAATGGAAATTGTCTCTGCCTGGGTGATCATTTTGATGTCTCTAAATATACCCTCTAATTTTAACAGTTTTGCTATTTTACAGATATCTCCACTGTTGTGAAAATTCAGTTGCTTGACATGGCACCCATAAATAGCAATGCACTACAGACCATATTAGTAAACCTAAGAAAAGGGGAAGATGGATTGAACRTTTTCCCCCATTTTAGAGATGGGAAAATAAGAATCATCATCCAGTAATTGCATGGCAATGCCTAACCAAAAACTTAGTCTAGGTACCTGAAATACCAGGACTAACAAAATGTACTATGCCTAGTGAAGGAAGGCTCTGGGTTCACTAAAGGTTTCTAGGTGCTGCTGTGCTACAGTTAAAACAGATTTCCAAACACAAAAGTCAAACAGGTTTCTGTTGCGCTTTGGCATCAAAGATTTAAAAGTAGTCAGAAGCTGGGGACAAAGAAATGACTCTCCAGCAATGTTGCTGGCATACTAATGGTAGTGTAAATGTTCTGTCATTAATACTTTTTTATCATCACTACATTTAKTATTTAAAAATCATCTTTGACATTGTGTCACTTTCAAACTCACATTCATGCACACAACCTAATCAACCATGTTCCTCTCCCTGCAGTGCTGTGCTGCTTTGGTTTCCATAAAGGGAGTTTTTAAAAGTTCTTTGTCTTCCAATTGTTCTTTCACTAGGGTGAGATTATTACCTCCTTAACATCTTCTTTCTTTAAATCCTAGGCTTCACTGTCTCCTTGATCTGCACCATATTTCTAGATGATCTTATTTGCCAAAACAAATTCAACTACCATTCCATGCCATGTTTATCAGACCAATCTATTTTCCACTCAGGCAGTCTTTATAGCAGGTCTTTATCCAGTGTCTTCATTGACATGTGAGCAGAATGCAAAATATCTAGAAACTGATCATCATACACACACATAAACACACAAAATTACCTATACTACCGTAGACTGTAGGAGTTTTCCAGTATCCCTGTCTCACATGAAAAGCTTAATGGGTTTGTTCTCACAGGTCTTCAAACTGTGAGTGTTTGGGTTGGACATCCAGAAACAGTTCCCGAAAGGGTGACATCTTTTCTTTATTTAGCTGCTCTCCTTTGTCACAGAAAGCTGCCTGTCTCTACGTTCAAAGACATTCCTCACTTATCCCTTTCCTTCTCATTACCTTCCAAAATGTCAGTTCCGGCCTCTGATCAGCCTCAGATGCTAGTGCTCAAAAACTRTTAGTTAAATGCTCAGACAAGTGTTTCCGTGCTTTCTTCCATGCAACATCTCAGGCTTTGAGGGAGTTCTCTGACAATATTCCCAAATCCATATATTGGAGCTCCTTCAGATCTTGCCTTTTTCATAAACCCATAAAAGTTGTGCAGATGAAAGAATTAGTTTTCCCTATGGCTCCCTGTGCTCCTGTACTGCTCCTTACTGCTGTAGTGATGGCTATAACATATAATAATTAAAATAGATTAACAGATTTTYGGTTAAAAACAGAGGGGTGGAGCCTGACTCAGCTCCCACAAAAGTCATGAGGTGAAGGTCTGCACCACTGTCTAGACTGAAAACATCATAATATTCACCTCTATGTGATTTTCAGGGATAAAATCTCTCTGCTCCTTTAACTTTCAGGACTAGATGCCAATGCAAATTATCATGATACGTATTATATTAGCACCCTCATAAATACAACAGCTCTCTCGTACCAGGGAATGTACATTGCCACACATAGTTTGACTTTCAAATGGCTTCAGATCTTAACAGGCAAAGCAGAAACTGGCRGCAGAAACAGAAGTGCTCAGAATGGAGGTGATTTTTGCTCGAGGTCGTGCAGTATAGTCCTGATCAGTTTGCACCAACTTTTCTCAAATCATAATACATGACTTATACGACATTTGCATTTCACTAGAGTCATATCTGCCGTGACCACCCAGCTCTTCCACCAAACCACGAAGTCCCACCTGCCTTGTCTGTCCCATAACTCCTTTGCATGGTGCTCCACGAAGCACAYTGGGGTTCATACAGTGTTCGTAAGGGGCCAGTTTGCAGACTGTACATATTTCCATCCCAGATGTTTTAGCCCGAACTTTGATTAGCTGCTGTCATCAGCACCAGCTGAGGCCCATATTGCTCAAAACAGTCCTCTGAACAGTCCTCTAAACCCTTTCATTGGGGTTATATGGATGAGAAGGGACTATTAGCACCCTAGTCTAACAGCCACAGGCTGTAATTTGCTACTTCTCCTTGCTGCTGGAATGGAAACTCTGCAGCATTTGCCATGTGCCCTGGGTTTTAGAACTAATGGAAGCTTTTTAATTGAAATGGGCAAAGATGAWATATTAATTTATCCATATTTTACCAGAAAAATTAACAGCACGTGGAATTAATTTATGGCACTTTCATTTATTTACATCTAAGCATAAATGAATGTGAATAAAGAGTGACATGTTGGAGAAACAAGGGAAAAAATTGTGTGTGGAAAATATAACCTACTGCCAAGAATCTACTAGTCCCATATCAGCATCAAATAATAATTTGATTATTTTCAGAAAACAAAAAGTGTGACATGTCATTCTACTTTACATAACCACACCACRAAATGTTTCCACCTTTTTTTTAATATTCTTTAAAGTGCTTGTTATTTTCACAGAATTTAAGGACAGTCTAATTGGGAAGTGTCTTCTAATGGCTATGGTTGGAGGCCCAGTTCAACCACAGAATGATTGCCTGAAATTTTGCAAGATGCATTAATTTTCACCTTCTGTCCTAAGGAAACAAGACCTAATCAGTCATACAGTCTGAATATCCACCAGTCCACTCTTCAAGAAACTTTTTCCYCTTGGTCAGTTTATCCAATCACCTGAACTTGCTCATTTACGATCATATATATGAAAAGAATTTGAAGTTAACTCTCAGCAGTTTTTGTTCTAGAAAGAACAAAACCAAACAGAAAATATCAGGTAAAAGTTTGTGTTCATAGTAGCATGGCATCAAAGCTCTTAGGGTTTTTTTTGCCTTATTCCTAAAGGCTGTCATTTCAGGATAAAGCAGAGCCGCAGGGTACTTGGGTTTAGAAAACACACATGGTTGGAGAACAAAGGTGTTAGGAGCTATTAATAATGTGAAACAGGCTGAAGAGCTGACTATAAACGTTCAAGAAAGACAATGTGCTGAAGAAAAGTTCCTTTTAGTCTCCATTTTACAGAGGAGTAAGTGGGAAACAGAGGGAAACTAGAAGCTCCAAGATCAGACAGGAATCAGTGGAAAAGTTAATATCTTCCTCTGTCTTGATGTTCTGATCTCAATCCATTGCCTTATAATTCTCATTATTTAATATGGGTTTGAAGCAAACTTCTTTAATGATGAAAAAGCCTCGGAGTACCCTCACAAGCTGTAACGATTGCCACCCGCACCCTGCCCTCGCCTGYGTTTTACTGCTGGAGCTGCAGGGAAGGTTTCACCCATTGCTCGAAGGCTCTGCACTCACGGGTAGTCTCATTTTGCCTAATTCCACTTTTTGTCAGGGTGGATTTCTTCAAGATTCTGGTGAGTATTAGCTGGTATTAGTTACAGTGCTGACTTAAAAAGAAAAAAAAAGAAAGCAAATGAAAGAAAGAAACCACGCATACATACAGCAAAACAGAATTGATTTGAAGGGAAATTTCCCGATGCTTTAATCTCATACTAAGTTACCTTACAAGTCAGCATCTCCTGCAATTACAAAAGTCTGAATTTTGTGCTTGGCTGGTAGCATTGATTTTTAAAAAGGAGCTGGAGTCCTGTTCTTCCTCACCCTCTGAGAGCATTCACGCTTGGAGAGCATTTATGGACCTTGCTAGCTAGAGTTAGTTAGCAAATGTTCGTAGTGTTTTTTAACAGAGAAAACTGAACACTGAATGATAGGTCCAATCCTTTGCCTATTGAAAAATAGATAGGCAAAGAAAAGTCTTCTAGAAAATAATTTTTTTGAAGATGGAGGTGATTGGTTGGTTGGTTGGTTGGTTGGTTTTGGTCAGGGAAAATGGTTTAACTGTCTGAGGTGAAGATTTTATTGGCTTGGCAGACACAAAATCAATGGTACTTGTATATACTCTGTATTGCTTAATGTATGGTGAGTTATTTTAATGATTACATGTTTGTAATGTAGCACATTCAGAAATATGATGCTTGTTAGTTAAGCCACCCACCACCAGAGCAGATTATGAATTTCTTTTTAAAATGGGCAAAAAGCTTGAATACAGTCCATTGTAAATAAATGCAAGTTTRGAAAGCCAAGGATGGCAAAATGCTTAACGTCAGGAAGGATGTTCACTGAAGTCCTGATCCCAAATGCTGTAGGGAAAAGTTCCAGGGTCTCGGTGTGTTTTGCAGCAGGCTCCAAATGCAGGAGACATTCTGGTTTCTGGTAGCCTTTTTTCTCYCCACTTTAAAGTGAGCTCAGTGGTCCAGGACAGGGACTGGCTTTCTGCTGGGCTATGTTCAGGCGTGCTGATCTGAAGTGTGTCTCGCTCCCAGCTATGCTGCTGGCTCGCCACTGATTTGTAAGCACACTACTTTGTCTTCTTTTGTCTTGGTTTCACTGACTGTATGGGGATAATATAACATTAATTTTCCTAATTGCTGATTTCTTGATTATTTGCCTTGGCATCTTCAGCCCTCAAGCACTGTTTGGTGCTATTCTCATTCCTGCATAGAACAGGTGAGAGTAGCCCTTTGCTCTGCATCCTATTATTTAGTATTTCACCAGCTATAATGGATATAACACTAGTAAAAAGATAGAATTTATATTATTCCAATATAAATATCCCATAGTTGACCCTTGTTGTTTATTATTAGGTATTTTTAACAAGAATAAAATGTAAGTTTGGGAGATTTTTAGTTCAAAAATCTGATTTTTCCTGCAGGAAGCTTCAAATATATTTGAAAATTTGGTTGGTTGAATAGAATTTCATTTCATTTTTAGTTTTGTTTAAATTCCGAAACTTAAGCAGCTGCCTAATCTTAATTATGTGCTTAAGCACTTTAGCCAATAGAAAGCTGACCATGTAATTAAATGCTTTCCTGAAAAGGAGCCTTCTTCTTTTCCATAAAATTCTTCATGTGACCTCATTATTTTTGGCAGATTGAGGTTTTTTTTTTCTTTTTTTTTAATTTCGCATATCTAAAATTACACTTTGAATAGTATCCGTTCTAACAGGGAATTCAAATATTTCTATCTCTTCCTGCAAAGTGAGTTTGTTGCAGCCTCTACCATTAAGCAAATGACAAGCTTGACTCTGAGTTACTGAGCAGCTAATTCAGATCAATATTAAAAATTAACTAGAGGTATTTTGGATAGTGTAGCCAAATAAAAGCTATGCTCAAAGAAGTCCCAGTCCTCCTAATTTCAGGACTTTGATAGGGTCCTTGCTCTTGAAGGCTCAAATAAATAAATAAATGAGGCCAGGGAATTTATTTGAAATATTAATTAAAATGCAAATTAAATCCAGATTGCATGGGCTTAAAAAGTGTTCTCTGAAGTTTCCATGAATATAAAGCATGTGACAAGCTACTATTTTAAATGATCTGCATAAACATACATTGTTGAAAAACTGCTTGACTTGAAAATAACCTTATCAACACCGTGAACTGCAAATAATGAGAGAAAATCTTTAGCAGTGGCGGCTTTCATTACTGACGGTGCTGTTTACCAGGCTTTGCACCGCAGCAGGMGGGGGAGAGGTTTGATGTGCGTGACCATCCTCGGGCCCATCTGTGCAGGTGGCCGGCTGCCGGCGCGCGGGGTGGCACGCCAGCTTCTGCGGGCGCCGCGTGCCAGCGTGCAACGGGCTCTGCGGGAGAGCTGGCAGCGCGTGACRGCTGACACCCAGCCGGGCAGGAGAAGCTACCTCCTGGCACGATGGCCTCAGCACTTGTGAGAGGGCCAGCCCTGCTTGGATGGACCTTGACATCACAGATTTATTCCAATCTGGAGAGACTGAGAGTAGAAAATACCAAAATCTTTCCTTTGGCAATGCAAAGATGTTCCCCTAGAGGCACTCCCTGGTTGAGTTAGCCAGCCTTGCTTAACATACATTGATAATGTTAAGCAGTGCCTTCTTCACCTGGATCTCTCTTTGCAATATGACTCAGTGCTGTGACCTCCTACTAGAGAAGGAACGATATATGAAATAAGATCACCATCTTAAACAAAAACTAACCCCAGCACCTATAACTCCTCCATCCTAATGTTGTCCTAATTTAAAATGAAGCTGTCAGCAGATTACCTTCTCTCTGTTTAATATGCTGTTAAATTCTCCTCATTCCCAAAAGCAAGCCTTCTGTCTACTGGAAAAAGGTCAATTTTAGTTCATGACCAACAGCAGCTTTTCACAGTGCGACTGGGCACCTGCTTCTGACACTCTGCCGAGCAATTTAACCCTGTTAACRGGACCCTGGAACAGACTGTGGAATGACCACAGCTTGGCTGAAATGGGCAAAGGCCAAGTCACATCTCTGTTCTGGGCAACATAATCTCAAAGTGCCTTATGAGGAAGAAAAGAGACACTCAGAATATATTATAAAGAAAGAAACTTCACCAGAGTCTTGGGAAGACCAGACTCTGGAAAAGAGTTTTCACAGTGAGAGCATTGTAAAAAAGTCCTTAAGAAAATGAATGATCCTGCCTTAAGAACTTCATTGAAGTCATAGTAAATAATGCATAGGGCCACATGCTCCATGACAAAGCTAATAAGAAATATGAAACACCTGCATATCCTCTGAGCCTCCTCAATCCTGCTTGCCAGTCAGGCAGGTGCTCAGAGAAATGAGGGAGTGTGACTGTGTACAGGAGGAGCCTATGAAAATGCAAAAACATCAGGCAGGTAAGTTAAGGCTACAAGACTGCTCTGTTCCGGCATTACCTAACTTCTAAATGCAGGACTTAGTAATAAAAATTAATGTAAGTTTGAGGTGTGTCAGTTAATATATTAAGTTTATACTACTTTGATGGGGAAGAGATTTTAGGAAGTATATACAGTTTAATTTCTATATTTGGAAGAATCCATCTCCCTGCATTTTGTCTGCTAGTCTAGCTCAGCTGAAATCAGCGTCCTTGGCCATGTCTTCAGGGCACTGCCAAGTGCAGAGGGATTCCCAGTCTCTCAGTGAGTGACCTAAGGCATCTTTGGAGTGCAATATGGTGCCATGTAGAGTCACAAGCAGATGTCTAAAAATATAGCTTAGTTGTGTTCTGTACCAAGGCTAATTAATATTGTTGAAAGGCCTAAGTTGATGTGCAACGCTGCCTTGATCTGATACTCTTGCCTTTAGTTTCTGAGCAGACTTGGTTAAAATGCAGTCAGGTATCTTGGCACAGAAGTGTCCTTTGTTTTCAGAGCTATCAGCCTTTAAAGTATTTTTGTCACTTAATTGAAAATAAAATTTCCCCAGAGTGCTGGAGTCTGCTCTTAATGCATGTGCGTAGCTCTAATGAATGTTAATTACTTGCATTCACCAAGGGGAGAAGCATATTAATTCAGATGCCTACTTGTAATACACTACTTCAGCCCTTCATGTGACTCCAAGTGGTACACTCAACAGGAAAAGACACAGCTGCCCAGAAAACCAGTTGTCTAGTGCCTGGGAATAATCCAAATCAGGTGTAGAACAGGCTGCACTACACCCTAAATGCAAAGCCTGATTGGCAGTGCTCACATCATCGGACGTTGCAGCACAGAAATCACCGTTATTTCATTTTCCTATGCACTTCATCAGGTGCTTTTATGGTGTCTTGCCAAGTGGGCCTTGCACYTTGCTGCCTGTCCCCAGGACAACACTGGCTCAGGACAAACAACAGACATCTCCTGCCAAAGCTGGGATCACACAAGAGGTCAGTGCTAGATCCAGAAACAAACCCCAGAGATCTAAGCTCAAATTTTATCTACTGAGCTGCACTTCATTTTGTGACAGGGCTGAAATCTCTGAGGCATGTCTCTTCCAGAGCTCCAATGAAGTAATAAAACAGGACAGATTTATCCTACATGAGGAATCTGGTCCATAATCTTTTGTTGTAAATAAACCACAAAACCTGGACATCTTCCATGCTCTTCCCACACACATGCAAGTTCACCCAAATTCATCAATATCTCTAGCATCTTTCTAGATGGTTACCCTTTAACTGGGGCTTTATTGGATAACTGTAACTCAATTTGCTGCAGCTGTGTGACCCTGATTTGCTTTTGGAGTGGAGTAAGCTGTTGGAGGAAAAGCCAAGCGGGAGCCCACCTGCTAGGCAGCCAATGCATTTAGAAAGGGCCAATCTGAATGTGCAAACTCTGGCAGGTGGCAAAGATGTGCTGTTTATTTTTCCTAATGACAAAATTAGCACATTGATAATAATCAAACAGAGCTGTGTGCAATGGGGGTTTATTTAATTAACCAACGTCCTTTTACAAGTATGAGCAGGATATAGGCACTGTGCTTGTCTGTACAATCTGTTTTTCAGGTCTCTGGAAAGCTTATTTCAAACTGCCTTTGGCTTCCTTTGCCTGGATTTGTTCTGGGAAGGAGGAGATTTGTAAGTTTTTTTTTTTTTTCATATATTCTCTTTCTGTAGAATGTTACATTCTTGCTCACATCTGAGGACACCAATCACATCTAACCAAACAGATTATTTTGAAAGGTGAATTGAAAAGACTTTCTTCCAAAACAATCCCACAAACCACAATGTTGGGAATGCCCCCTCCTGGCATGTAATTGTAGTATGTCTTCATATCTTACAGCTCTCTGATGGGAACTGGGTTTGTCTCACTAACAATTATCTATGTTTTAATAGTTAATAGACAAAAACACCTTACACATTGACTTTCTTTTATATAATACAGTAGTTTTGTATAAGTATACTTCTTGTTAGCACTGGGCTCTGGGCACCTTACTATAGTTAATAGATGCCTGCTGGCATGGGTACAGTCAGGATGGGCTTCTGGAGTCAGAGGTGTCCTTTTCAACTCATAATGCTAGTACAAGTATCTATCCATATCTAGCTGTAGTTTGTCTTGGGAAGGAATTGCATGACAAAGTTATCAGTATTCCAGTAATCCGATGCTTCTTGTGCACTGAGGGCCAAGTCCTGATRTGTATTTGTGAGATTCCTGTGGCTCGTGCTGTTACTCAGGGTATTAGCTCCTCTATTCTGTGAGTTTTCTGAAGATTTAGAGAGGAAAGTCCCTAGACCAGATTTGTCACCAAAAAGCTTTTCTGATATAGACTCTATCAGCCTATGCGGTATAGAAAAAAAATCAAAATATCGTGTGTAATGTGAATTATGGTGGTACAAATGTGCTTTTGTGGTTTTGTATTATGTCATTGAGGGAGGTGGTGCAGGAGGCTAACTGGAAGGCTGGGGTCAGAAGCAAGTTTTATGTGAGAATAGAAGGTGAGTTAATTCTCAAAATGAGAAGCATAGTGCACTTTCAAGGGGGACTAAAGGGAAAGAAAAGAGAAGCCAAGAAAAGCGAAGTAGTAGGAGAGAATGGGAGGAGGACCTGGAGGCAAAAATGTCTAGGAAAAGATGAKGTATTCAGTGATGTTGGCATAACAAATAACCAAGTAATAAAGCCATTCTGTGTTGCCTTTGCRGAGGACAGAAATGTTGCTTAGGCAGGAGAGAGCTGCTTTTATTTCATGTGGGGTTTTCAAAAGCACCTGCAATAGATAATACTTTCATTATCAGCGGCCAGGCTTGGGATGGAGGAGAGGGGAAGGAGAAGGAAAGAGAGAGGTCCAGAGGCTGTATTTATCCAGTTCTGTTACATTTGTTGTGAGAGGGATTCTATAATAAAAGCTTGAAATTACACGTGCACGCGTACACGTGTGTAACTTTTAATGCACTGCACTGAAATAGCAAATGCTCCTAGAGATGGATATYGTGGGCTTGGTTTAAGGCGTAATCTCTATTGCTTTCAAGTTTATGAAGCAAAAAGAGCTGTTGAAATTGACTGAAAGCTGCAGCCGGAGTCTTTAATCAATCTCTAAAGCTGTTTATTGTGAGTATGGCATAAAGCAATAGAGATTAATGCTGTTTTCTATAAATCACAGTGAGAAACATCTTCTCTTTCTCTGCCGAGGTGTAAATATCTTGGTTGTTGGTCACTCCCCTCCTTTCCTTTCCTCTCCCAAACTGTGCTGTAACGTGCTGGCTGCAGTGGTCCTTCTGAACACCAGCGCAATGTTGTATGCCCTTAAATAATTTTGAAAATTGCTTCTATTTTCTTGGCAGAACTGGAAACTACTGGAACTTTCAGTAGTTATAGGCAGCTAAGTCTTAATGAACAGTTTGAAAATCTCCACCATCTACAGAACAGAACCACTGATTAACTGTAGCTACCGCAGGGTGGAGGAATCGGCACACAGCGGGCAGGCAAATAGCTTTTCCAGTGCACGTCCCACAGATCCCAGGCAGGGAATCCGATAGACATATATTAACATCTCCTGTCCTCACAATAGTAGTACTTTGGCATCTTTTATGACTAACTTTTTTTCCTYGTAGAAAGGGAGACAAAACACTATGAGAGGGACAAAAGAAATGATAAAAACTCCAGGGATATATTCAAAAAAAATCTCTATTCATGTGACACYGATCCTATTTTACATTAGCTTATGGCCTTATAGTGTAAGAAATCAATTTAAAGCAGAGAGAGCAGAAAGCCGTGGGACAGCTCATTACAAATCTAAAATGCCAAAGAGGAGATACTATGCAAAGTGGAAAATCTGTGCTGTTTTACAGCGTCAGCATAACAGCCCCACTTTTCCACCATTCTCTTACGCAGCTGGGCAAACTCTGTCTGGAGAGGGTTTCTACCATCGTAGTTAGGAGGACAGGCCTCCACATACAGCCGACCAAAAGAAGGTTGGAGTGTGTGAGCTGGGCTGCTCCTCTGCATAACTCTCGGGAAGGACTTTCTCTCTCTCCGTTGACTCTGCAGGGAGCTACAGGAAACCTCCCTCTTAGACTAGGCACTTAAGTTGTCTAGGGTGCTTAAGCACMGAAGTGTAGCAGAGAGCGCACAGCTCATTCTTGAGAGGTGCTTAAGACAGATCAAAGTAAAAGATAAGCTTATTCATCAAAAAAAAACCTGGAACTAGTGTCAGTCAAAATGCAGAATTGTAAATGGCGGAAGAGTCAGCCTTCAGAGAAATAGCAGCTCGCCCTCCGTCTCCATGGCTGGCTTGAACTTTGCAAACGGCCACTATAGGCTGAAGCAGCATGTGGATCTTGGGGGCTCAACAAAAAATTTGGAAAACATCTTCATGCCCAAAGTCACCTTGCAAGACATTTCCAGAACAGCTGGCAAGCTTCCCTTTGCTGAACTTAAAATTGTGTGTAGACTGAGAGTAAAAAATATATATGAATATGTGAATGAATATATAAGAATGTCAAAGGAAGAATAATGAAATAAGACTGTATCTGGAGGAGATTCCTACAAATCCTCCACTGATTTGAGTCAAATTTTCTGTTGTCCTACATATTAAGTGGTTTAGATTTTTGAAAGGAATCTTCCTTGGGATTCAACACTGAGGGAAGTATTATATGGATTAAAATTCAATTTCAGGACACTTCAAACAATGGCATAACACTTTACGGGGTCACAGATCCAACACTGAATTGTGTAGTACAGATAAAGTATCAGTATAATCAGACTAGACTTAAAGATTTCTACTTTTTGAGTCTTGATAAAAAGTTTCAAGGAAAGCATATTTTAATTCCAAAAGCATTTAATAAATGCTAAACTACTAGCTCCGTTTTAGTTAATTAAACTTAAGGAACATGGAAGTGGATAAAAGTTCATTAAATAGGTACAGGCTGACAGTGAATTGGAATACTAATTGAGCTTTTATGTGCAACAAAAGAGATACAAATGGAAATGCACTGTTATTCTAGTGAATGCCTCACATAAAAGGCCCCAGTGGAGCAGAGAATACATGAAGGAAATTGGATTGTAAAATCTCTGAGATAAAGATCAGTTCTATGAAACACGATGCACCATTGCTTGCTTTTCTATTTTGAGAAGATTCTTTTAATAATGCCAAGAAGTGATGCAGTGACTGCTGTAGGTGTGTTTGAAAGGTTCCCAGTTAGACTCTGAAATGAGGCAGTTAGATTCAGGGCTTACAAAATAGAAGGGGATGCAATAGGGCCTTCATTTATTTAATAGGATGGTTGAATATCACTGACTTACACAGCATGAAAACCTTTGATTAGAGAGACACATATATTCCAGTTCTACTCCTCAAACCTTTTGCAGTGTAAGGGTTACTTGGTTTGAACAAATCTTTCCCCAGTCTGATCTGTAGTGAAACCTTGAAATACATGTGGACTTCCCTTTCTTAGTAGAAAATAGATGAGATTGGGCTGCAATAAATATACAAAGGGTTCGTAAGGCTGCTGGGCACAATGCTGGATACTCCCTGGCTCTCCCCTCCAGTAATGGTAACTCACCTTGTATTGTAACTTGGCTCCTGCATACCTCCTGAGATGCTCCTTGGGACCATACCTGCAGTCTGGGCTTCTGCCTTTGCACAGACAGTAGCACAGAAAATGCCCAGTAATGCTAACGTGTTTTCTTGAAAGCCCAACAAGAAGGTGTCGGTACAACATTTCCCCACTTTGAAGACCAATTTGAATAGAAAGGTAGACCTCTGCCTGTTTAAAAAGAAGGAATGGCAATTTCAAGGCATTTTTGTCTACCTGAAGCAAATATTCATTTGGAATATTGTAGGGCAAAGAATGACTTTAAGATGTACTTCATTTCAAGTACATCTTAAATACATGTGTATTGAATCAGAGCTGTTTATATATAAACCTCCATACTGAATTCTTCTTCTGAAGTCTATCAATCTACTTAAATTTTTCAGCTCTTTTACAAGATAATTTTGACTGCACAGAGCCATATTCAGACAGCCTAATTCCATCTAGGTCTCTGTGTCTTGAGTAGTGTCTAGCGAAGAAGAACCATTAGATACTGGCACTTGGGTGGGATTTGGGCAGTTCAAATCTCAGGGAAACATTGGATGTGACTTACCTAGAAAAGGACAAGGAGTACTTATTATTGAAGGTTTTCAGAGCTGGCCAGTAGGAACACCATAGTTATATGCCCTATCTTGGGGAGGAGGAGCAACTAGGTGACYTTTTGAGATCCCTGCTGGTCATATGTACTTATCATTATATGGCGCTTGGTGTTCTCTGCCAAAATAGCTTCAGGGTATCTAACAATGTAGATAAAGCTAAATTTAGCTGTAAACATGAATTCTGTCAAGTCCAATTTAAAGTACATGTAGATTTGGCATTTCTATTATAAAAAGATAATAGACATTAAAATGTTATGCTTAATTATTTAAAGTTTTTCTTACAGACTCTTCTTAGAGATTCCTCTTACATAGAGCCAATAAATTCAGCTGCCATTGGTTCAAAGATTCAAAAATCAGAAATGCTTCTTCTGGGGGGAGTATGTTTCAACTGTGCACCAAGATGGTAGAAATGTAAGGAGAATAAGGATAGTGTTTCTATCTATGATCCTAGCTAGGGAAAGGCGCATGGGATCGCTGCCAAATGTGAACTGCAGACCTGATACGGGTTTTGCATCGACCCATGAACCTTCACACAGAGACCAAGATTCCCCCTAGTCTTCAGCCTGTGCTCATCCCTGATGATGGGATCAGAACCAATCCAAACAAAATATAGACATTTTCAGGTGTCACTAATTTATACTCTTTGATTTATTTACAAAGATAGTTATGTACTCAGTTATTGGTTGGGCCTCTCCAATAATACTTTGGAATTATAGGCAATATCTTGATCACTCCATCTCTGGGTAGTGATACTCAGCTGAGTGAAATTAATTTACCTGTAATAAGAATTTACACAGACACAGCAGAAAGCAGAGAAGGAGATTACATGTATCAGTGCATCCTGGCACTGCTCATTTCCGCTAGTTAGTAAAAGCCAACTACTACTGGTACAGCCTTAAGTGAGCTGTGAAGGTTATTGGATTTCTTTGTGTTCTGTTGATTGTTTACCATCCGTTGCCCTGATAGCAATGCTAAAGGGAGAATTCACATTGCTAAAATACCCCCTGGTAGCACATCTCACCCTGTGTACTTCTACAGTATTGCTTTTTTCCTACATCCTCTCTCTCACACTATCTCTATATCAAGATTCTTCCATTTACCTTGACAATCCTGATGTCTTTTTATTATATTTATTTTCACCTCACCAGCAGTCATGTAACCTCTGGCTGTGATCTTATCAGTTCCCTGGGGAAAGTATTCCTGTAACTGCCTATTGAAGAGTTTCTCCCCCTTTCTCTGAAGCAGCCAGTCACTGTCAGAGACAGGATAGAGGATTAGGTGGACCACTGCTCGGATGCAGCAGGCAATCCCCTCTTGAACTGATTGAAGTTGGCTTTGGCTGTAATTGAATGAGACACCACCAGAGAAAAGGCAAGGTGTTGCAAGAAGCCTTATTCAATAGAAAACAGTTTTCTTTTCTAAATCAAGAGTGCCCAAGTAAATTCACATTAGTTCATTGCTTCAAAAGCAACGCAAGTGTCAGAGGAACAGCAGGCCTCTTGTATCTTTGCCAATAAAGGACACGCTACTTCAGTTATATTGCAGTGTCCAGTATAAAGCATTACGGTGTGTTTGGGGCTTAATGCCCAAAATGTGACACATTGCCACAAAGCAAGAAAGGCAGCATCATGCTACCTCTCATTCTCCCAAGGTAATACGCTGTTTTCCCCAGCTGCTTAATGGAAACTCATCACCTCGGATCATTTGAGGATGTTTTTTTCTCTAAAAGGAAATGGAGAGAGATTTTCTACTCCAGAGCCCTAAATGTGCCAAATCCCTCACTTAACATGGGTTGCAGAATCGTTTCCCTKTGTATTTGCAGTGTGTTTCATGTATCACTGTTCTGTCTCTTGTTCATGGTCACTGCATCTCCAGGGGCTAAGGGCCTTGCTTAGCTTTCCATGTCTCCATGCCCAGCTGGTCCAAAGGATTTAGAGAGGGATTCCTTAAAGCATGTCTTATTCTTGCCTCCAGGCTGTTCATTGCAGGGACTCAGGCATTTTTGTCTGCTGATTTTGGTCTCGCATATTCCCATGTTATTAATAGTTGGTATTGTTCAAAGCTGGCCAGGAGACGCCTGTGTTTCTCTTCAGTCTTACAGGCCAAAAATGCCTCCCCAAGGTGGGGGTGCAGAGAGGATTGAAAACGTTTTGAAAATAGAAGTCCATCTCCTGTAGTCTCCTAAGGGGGGACCTTCTCTCCTGCAGGGCAAGACTTCTGCTGGTTATGTCCCCAGGGCAAGTTTCAGGAGAGGACACTGGGAGAATAGTGTCAGGTTTCAGCACATGCTGAGTATCCTGGAATTGTGGCAATGCCATGCAATAACAAGAACCTCCGAAAAGGATAGGATAAATGATTAAAAGTTAATGCAATCAGTCCGAGAGTTTTACTTATAAAGTGAAGTCTCTTAGTGACTTGTCTTGGCAGGATCAAGATCTTAAAGTGCATTCGTGGATATAGATTAAAAGCAAGTTAAACAATCCTTTGCTTTTGTTGAAGTGAAAGCAAACCAAAAACAAGAAGAAAAATCCAGTGTTTCAGAAGTCATTTTTTACAGAAACAGGTTGTAGAAAATAAGAGGTTTGATATGAATAATTAGCTTATGTTTCATCCAGATTGGCAAAATGATGGATTGTTTCTCTTCCTTTACACCTCCTCTGCTCTGAGTTTTCAGGGAAGCTTTGCAGAAACCTTCAGCCCTAAGACAGGCTCTCTGAGAGTAGCTGCCACATCTTGGTTTTATGAGCTCAGGGGCTTCCTCAGCTACTGCATACAGCAGTGCTTGGATTCAGCTCTAAAAGGCCAGAGAGACTTGCATTTGAATATTATTTTCCAGGAATTTTTGCCACATCAGCTACATGCATCTGATGAAGTGAACTATACTACTCTTCCATCTCACTCTCTTGCCCTCTTTTTGACCATGTGGTGACTTTACCTCTACTGAGGATTTTTGGAGAGAAATCAAATGACTAATGAATTCACCAGCCTGCTCCTTTAGGACTGTGCATCTGAGCTGGGAGTTATATTTATTAACTCTTCTGGCAGCCCATCATTTAATTTATCTGCTACTGACCCCTTTTGTGCAGCCAGAGGATAATCCAGTACACAAGCACCTTGTTACGGCAGGTGTGCAGCAGATCATTGTACTATTCACAATTTATCTAATGTACTCACTTCATTGCCTGCCTATAAGAGCTATATCCCATCAAAAAGCTTTGGAACAATGTAGAGACATTAAAGATTAGAATTTATCGGTCCTGAAGTTCATAAATTTAATGAAAATCCTGATTCTCCAAAAGAGTTTAATCTTCATTTGTTCTGTCAGTGCAGATGTCAAGAATTAGTTTATGATTCATTAACCCATTGACTACTGTCACTTTTTCCACTTTGAGATATTCAGAAAAAAAATGTCCTATGTGCATTTACATACAGTGCTTTCTCTTAACATCTCTTATATTGGAGACACCAAGCCATTAGACTCGGATTGTAAGGGGAGAATGGAATTTGTTTTCCCTATAGTCTTTGAGACTGTATGTCACATGCCTGATAAATTCATCAGACAGACCTCAGAATATTCAGTTCCAGAAATCTCACTGACTTCAGTGGGATTTTGTGCAGAGCCTTTCATGAGCACAGCAGAGCAGCTCGTATGGTGCCCTTTTCATCTGGGAATAGTAATAATGGAAAATACATGTCTGAGAGATTTTGTTTAGTATTACTCCCAAATAATAGCTAAATATATGTGTAKATATATATAKAGAGAGAGAGAAAATTCTAAGAGACAAATAGCAGGTTTCTTGGATTAAAATTATCACCAAGAAATAATTTCTCCAGTTCCTCCTCATTGCTAGCTATTGGTTCACTTCTGCTGCAGAGTGGCCTAAAGGCTGCTGCGCTCAGGAGCTCTGAGCTCTAATCTCAGACCCACTGGTAAGTCACATCACTGCTCTCTGCATTGACTTTGTTTTTAGAGCACTTCAACATTTCTTTAAGAAAAGTTCTGTCTAACAGCAAGGGGCTGTTCTTGTTGTTGTGGTTTGTTTTTCCTGCCCCATGTGTAGAAAGAGGATCTGATTTAGTTTATTGCCAAAAGTTCAGCACCTCTAGCAAGTGCATTTTCTATTGGCATCTGACTTGTATTCAATCCTAATTCTTGTATGAAGCCTTCCAGCTAAGAAGAGAGGGTTTGTAACTGAGCAGCACTGGCACCAGAGAGTGCACTTTTAAACTGTGGGAACCTATAGGCAGGTGAAGATATCCACACTCAAGTCTTCAGCATCCTTAAAAAGGTGTCCCCGAGTTAACTCCATGTATTTCTATTCTACTGCACACTTAATTAGAAGATTGTACTTCACAAAACAAATTACCCCCTCTTGGGTCTGTGTTATTTTTTCCAGTTGATAAAACCTTATTATGAAATCCATATTTATTTTACCCCATTGGGAAATGAATATTCATAAAAAAAAGGGGCAAAAAATATACTGGAAGGAAACCTGGAAAAGAATTGTAAAAGCACCGATGTTTCTTCCAGAAGTGCCATATTAGAGACTGGTGTTTTYTTAAGAAAAAGAAAACCCACACAAGTGAAGTGCTATGCTACAATTGTTCAAATCTAATCTGGAGCTCATGGGAGTCGATGGGATCCGATTCATTGATCACAAGAAGCTTTAGCGCAGACCTTTAATCTCTGCTTACCCCTGTCTCAGCCTACCAGGCTTTTTTTCCCAGCACTGCTGTAAATAATGCAAACAAATTGCAAAGCTTGTCTTTGACCTTCCTTTGTCCTGCACTTAATTTGCCACCCAAAAACACTCCTTACTCTGGTGTGGCAAAAATCAGCTGCATTCAGACCACCCTACCAGGAAAACCTACAGTTACAGAGGAAAAAGAAAATATCAGAGGGAATATCAGAGCCAGACTTGTCTGTGGTTTAATAACTTGCCTGATGAACTCTTTGCTAGCTGTGACAGTGCAAAGCCCAACATAYAAGCAACACATGGCGGGACGCGCTGCTGAGGCGGAGGCAAGTTGCTCTGTTTCTTGACAGTTTAAAGCGGGCCTGTCGTTTGCAGCATGAGCGGAGCTGGGATAGCGTGGAAGAAGGGCAGCCTGTCTCCTCCCTGGGAAAGCACGATGAGGGAAGCAGCCACCGTGCGACAAGAGATGTGACAAATGGCCTCGTTCATTATCTCCCTACCGTTCTCAATTAAGCTTCCTCTCGCAGGGCTGATCTCTCAGATTAAAACCGCAAGCAGAAAACAAGAAAACATCAAGATGAAAAGGCTGAAACTAAGGGAAAAAAATGTATCTTGAGTTACTTGTCGATACAGAAACTCTTTTCCATGTAGATATTCTTCGACTTAGCAAAGCAGGATGGATAGAAGCCTCTGAGAGGGCCACTCACCATACTGAGTTACATAAGAATAACTAAGGTCCTCTCAGAGTTTAGCTTTTGCTTCAGAAACTGACCCCAAAAATTCTCCTACTGGGTAAAGCTACATGGCTGAATGCACTTTTTATCACTTTCTTGCCTTCTCTCACTCGATATGTACCTATATATGGCCAATAGCCCTTAGCAATTTCCTCTAAAATTCTGCCGATAGCGAAGTCAGAATACAGGCACAAAGCCCCAGGCTCTTTACGCTCTTAAGGTTTTTGAGCTTCGGTATTCTTTTCCTAAATTGGTGCAGGAGTGAAAACACCTAGCAATTTTATCTGTTTCACATCTAACCTATCTTCTGTATCCTGCACCCATTCCAGTAAATATATTCTCTGCTCAATGAGTAGTTAAACTGGACTCTGTAATTCACAGAGAAAATGTGCACTGAGAAGTTCTTGCTGTCAGATACACTAATAGGAATAGCTGTGCACCTTTCTYCAGGTCTGTGCAGAGACAGAAGCAGCGATACTAGCCAGGCCGTGTTTCCCATGAGAACAACAGCAGGAGATGCTGGAGCAGGTTCCTGAGGAGCTTCTCATCCCATTTGGGGCTAAGAGGGTCCAAAACCTTGGGTTCTCCCTGAGCCCATTTCTGTCACCCCAGTTAATGCTTCTGTCAGCATTTGCAAAGGGATGTGTATCCAGGGACTRAATAAACAATCAGATGTCTCCGAAATGAAAAAGCAGGACTCAGCCTCATACCGTGATTTAGTACCTGAGTTCTGTTTTTGCCACACAATGTTGAGTTTATTCTGTTTCAGTCCACTGGGAAATAGCCAACAGATACAGCATAAAATTGGAGAGGTCTGGGGCAGAAAGCTCCCAGAAGTCCCTTGGGAAGCTGTTCCAGAACGTCACACTGAGAGCTGAGAGGAGATGATGCTTCATGCCCTAGCTAYGTAGTCACTGCCAACCAAATGAGAATAACTGACACAGTGCATGTCTGAAAAAAAGCTTTCCGTGAGACAAAACAGCCAACTAAAGACTTATCACCAGTGCCGCAGTCTCGGATACTATACAGGACAACAGAAATGTCGGAGAGCTCCTGGTTAATGCTCTAAATCTAGACGTGTGGATAGATAAAGTGGCAAGCTGTACACTCAGGAAGTGGCAGCATTGCAGTTCCTGAGTTTTTTTCAGATGAGTAATATTTGTTTGGCATCATGAGGAGCTTCTTGTGGCAGCTTGTCCCAGCAACTTTTAGCACACTTTGGGAATGACTGTTTTCTGCAGTTACATCTCTTTACAGAGCTGTGTCAGTGCAAAGGCACTGAAAATGGAGGGTTTCGTGCATAGGATGTAGAAGATGGTCTTGCCTCAAACATAGTTTAGCCTGTTGGCTATAGTCTGGAAGATGGCTCACACAGCTGTGTACTAACCAGTTGCTTTCTTTTGCAATGATTTGCACTGAGAGCATCAAAAAATCCAGCTTCTGGACTGCAACTGCACCAGTAACTGAGGTCAAGGCTTTGTGCAAAAAATGTAGATCCAAAGAACAAAAGGAGAAAGCCTTTTCAGGATCTGCCCCTGCCCCAAGCTTTGCATGACCCCAAATCTACAGTCTATTTTAATTGTGGGGACCAGTTACCTGGGATTGAGAATGGAGATGGCAGCCTATGATCAGTCTTTAAAGCATTTCTTAAACCAAGACACAATCATTTCAGTATTTTCATGAGACAATTATTCTTCATTGAGGATTTTTTCCAAACACGAGGGAATCCCTGGAGCCAGTCGTGATTGTATTGAAGTCAATGCAAGTTTTGCCAAAAGCTCAGAGCCTGGAAGGCTGCACTAATAGCATTAGAAAAGGGTGTCATCAGCATCTCTGTTCACATCTCACTATAGGGTCCTCCAAAAGCTGTACACAGATGTCACAGAGCTGGCACTGTATCTTGTGGTGCTCCGCCTGCCAAAGGCTGTGAGGACTGAGTGGCAACATAGTCTGAGTTAAAAGGGAAAAATAAAAATAAAACAGTATTGAACTTAAACTGGAAATAGTGCAATGGAGCAGAGATAATTTTTGTAAGGAGAAAAGCTAAGTATTAAAAACTGCTCAGCATGCCCAGCCCCACTGCTTTCCACACCAGTGACACCTCAGAGACTTATTGGCAGCTTTGTGGGCTTGTCTTTTCTAGCAGAAATGCAGCCAAATGATGCTCATCTATGAGAAACAATTTAGGGATAATGTAATCATCCTGCCACTGTGACTTACTACAGATCCCATAGGCCCAAAGGTCACTGTAATTCCTCAAGCACAGATAACCTGATGTTATTCCATAGCTGGAAAATCACGTATATATATAAAAGACATTTACTTACTGCAAAAATAAACTGTGCTGATCTGATCAAGCATCACTGCCTCAGCACAGGCAGCCTGACTTCATAAAAATACATTAAATCATTGCTACTAAGGTTCTGAATAACAGCTTATGGGAGTCCTCAAGAAAGTCTTATGACCATTTAAAATGAATCAAGAATTGTGTGAACACCGTTCTCTTCTCTGCAAGAAAAACTTTTCATTTATAAAAGTTGTTCATTGTTCAATATCCATTGTGTTTTCTTCATTAACTCCAAAGTTTTCCTCATTTCATTTTTCCACCAAAGGAGAAAAATATATTGAGCTATCAATGATGTTATTTGTGAAGACAGGCTGCAGATTTCATATATAGAATCTAAGCTTTACAAATAGTCAAGTAATTGGAAAGGCTTTTGTAATAAAATACAGGTAAAAATAAGCTTGCAAAAATCAAAGAGAACAGAGAAGTCTAAATTGTTTATGTAATCAGTTATACTCCTCTGAGTTGTTGATCTTTCTCTCCCCTTTGAATTTCTCTTCTGTTCTCCAGAGTTGGTAATTCAGTATTTGAAAACTGCTTCAGAAAAATAGTATATCAGTTATTTCACAAATATTGTCATCTATTTCTCTCCTGTGTGAGAGAAAGCACAAGCATACGCACACATGCGCACACACATACTTTTTGATCTAACTACTGTGAACATGTTCCAGATAAACCAACTAGAGAGATTTGCTGATGAAAGTAGCAGCAAGATTTAGTCGTGGTGTAGAACTACTGGAAAAAATGAAGTAGGAACTGGCCAGAGGGATTAATTCTTTGAGGTCATACAGAGTTAAAGAAGGTTTGCAGGAAAGATTGGGGGCTTGGTCATTTAATTTCATACCGAGCCATTTGTCAGGGGCTAACCCACAATGTGAAAGAAAGGATGTATGGCTGCAGACAGGCTAGGAGTGAAAAGAAATTGGATTCATTTCCATGAAAATAGCAACTGAACAAATTTGAGTGAGTGGAAGAACTTTGACACTGTGGGGGGAACACCTGGACAGGTTGGAGGAATCTCAAAAAACTTGAAAATACGTCGTTACAGAGGCACTGTTGAAAATATTTAAGAAGATAAAGAGGGTTAGGTTGACTAGAAGGTCTGAAATGTGGTCAAAACAGCATCTGAGACTTTGGGAATAGCCATTTCATCACAATAAAAAAGGACGGATTGAATTTACAGAAGTGGAACATTTAGATGGCAATATGCAAGGCTGAGATTAGGCAGCCAGCAGAAACTGGAGACAGTTTGTTGGTGAGACTGTTGATGAGCTTTGCTGAGAATAGCAACTGAGTAGGATAATTTCTGTAGTGAGATGGTTAAGAGTCATAGGAACGGTTGAGGAATACATGAGTGGAGATGCTGAACAAAGTGGGAAAGGGATGATATGAGTAGTCCAATGGCTAACGGACAGGTAATGCCAGAACCTGTAGCACTTCTGATAATTGCAGCTGATACAATAATTTACTGTAATGTATTTATTTTCAAAGGTGCATAAGTGACTCAGGAACATGATCCCATTTAAGTCAATACCACATGTATTCCTGGTTTACTTTGGTGCTTTTCAGAAATCCAACTATCTTTAACTCTTGGAAGGACTGTTGGGACTCACTACACAAAAAGTGCAAACTGAGATAGTTATATTACAGATCTGGCTGCCAATCTGTATGCAGAATCTGTAACACAAATAAATGGAATTGCATTTATTCATCTGCCCCACTTATTTGTTTCACCCTCATCACCAGTCTTTTCTTCTTTGTAATCCTCTCCTTTCTCTTTAATTTCATTCTCTCTGCAACAGTTCAACTCTGGATGCTTACAGATTTTTGTTTGTTTGCTTGTTTGTTTAGTGAATAATCATCCAAAACCTCTAGAGCATATCCCGTTCTAATCTAATGTGAAATGTTAAAAGCTGCTCACTAGCAAATTAGCTCTTGCCAAATTATGTGCACACCAGATCCTACAAGTCAAATAAAATTAAACTGAAGTTTGGTTTCCACTTTGGTGGAGACAGTTTAGAAACTGGCCCTGGGGCACACAGTCAACTGGCTGTCTGGCATAATAGCATAAAGCACATACTGTAATTAAGCTAGTCATTTTCTCTTAACCACTCATTTGTGCAAAATGTACGCTTCAATGATGTTTACCTGCTTTTTCAAAAGTAAAGCACACCATGCATTTCTTCTTCTCACCCAGAAAGAAAGGCAAGTGATGCCTTACAGTGTGCTACTTTTCAGGGATATATTTAAGCCTTTTTTGGTGAATAAATATCATCCACCGCCTGTTGATTGAATACAGCAAAAATGGCAGTTCCATGGAGCTGTCCTCCCACCCTAATTCTCATTTTTCAGCCCTTTCTAACCTTTGTTTGGAGTATTCAGTTTATTTGCACCTTGGCATGTTGGAAGTAGGCCTTGTAAAGAATTTGAGGGTTTGGATAGTGCTGAGTAAAGGAGATTGTCTTGCTATTGCTTTGGTGACAAATGACTCTGGGTATTTTTATTTCTCCTTGCTCACAATATCTTCCCTTTTTTGTATTCCTATATTTTGGCAGCATCAAATTCCCAGGTCCCACCATTTCCCAAACACAGACTTTGGGTAGGGGATAGCGTCAGGAGAAAGAACCATTTCAGCATTGCAGGGTAAAATCCCACCTCTGCTGGAGTCAAAGACAGTTTTGCCATTGACCTCAATGCAGTCCTCATAGATTAAAGGCACAGAGGAAAGTCATGGGCTGGGTTAGAAAAGGGAGTTTCATTACCTTGAAAAGCAGCCTACCCATTTATCACCATTTACTCCAGAACCAGAAACTCTCCATAGCAAGAAGAGCAATGAATCCTGAGGGTATGAAGTACAGGAGAAAGATGAAGAGTGGAGAAGWGTGATCACCTTTCTCCCTTCGTGTATTGATGGTGGTCCAGTTTCACACAGAGCATCTTTGGAAGCAAAAAAGCCTGCCCTCTTTCCCTGCAAATGCCCAGAGAACATAYGATGGGATCAGCCTGTGCTTACAGAGACCTCTACAAGGTGTAAGGAGAGCAGTTTKCTCCCCGAGCCTCCCCTTGAAACACCCTTGGTGGCCAGCAGTGTTATTCGCAAGCACCACAAGGCCTTAGCAGGAGCTGGAGATTCCCATTGTACCCCTGCTGTGCTCACCCCATGGTGGTGAGCAGAAAACCAAGCTAGCTCTTCTGCTGCARCATTTTGATATTACCAGGTGCAATAATCCATAAACTCTCCTTTCTTGATTTGATTTCTGATACCATGGCACAATKGTGAGCAATCATAAGCCTGATCTAAATCTCCCTGAGCTCAGTGAAACCCTTTGGCTCTGATGGGCTTTGGGTGAAGCCCATAGCATATGTCAGCACAGGCACATACATATTTTTTCAGTTTATACAATGTTGGTAGCACAAATGAGTGTCACTGATCAGCCAAGCTGATTTCACAAGAACAAAGTGAAACCATGTGCTGTGCCTTTGCAAAGAACCAGGATGTCACCTATAGGAAAGCAGCAAATGACTTTGAGTAGCTTGAGTTGCATTAGACTAAATCATAAAAAACACCAGAAATGCATCTGAGAGGCTGAAACTAATCASAAATTACGATGAAATTTGCTGAATGTTTTCATCTGAAAAAATTTAGATGAATCATTTTCATTTGTAAAATTACAGAGGGAGGAGGTTCAAGGTAGAAATAGTATGATTTTTTAAATTTTTAATTATAGGAAAAAAAACAGTTCCAATTAACTTCTTTTTTTTCTAGATTTTATTTTTAATTTATTGAGAGCTCCATGAGCTTGATTGCTTGGATCCTAGCAAAAATACCCTTTTATAAAACAATGTATTACCAGCATATATGCCTAATAAAACAGTGTGGCTTCAGGATATAGCTTTAAGACTGCAAGCTTTGTCAGAGATTAATTCCGCCTCTCTGAAGTGGAATGCAAAGCAGAATAGCAAAGAACACAGATAGTAATCAATCAGTATTGTAAATCACCACTAAATTCTACAGACAGCATAAATGTAGAGTAACAGAAACACTTTTATATGGAATTCATGTCAAAGCCGTACTGCTCCAGCACCCTGGGGTTCAATTATATCTACAGCGACTCTGTATAGGATTATTCTCTCATCTCTGGGAGGGTGGAGAGAAGGAGAAAGGAGAAGGAGAATGTCACACAGAACTGCAAACCCTTGGATGAAAAATGGAGGTATAAGTGCTCTTTCTGGAACTTTAAAGTGAGTTTAATTCAAATGAAACAATCCAATAAATAATACCTTGCAGCTGACTTTGAAATGTTCGCACCAGAACTGGTGAATTCTACAGCTGCAAAGTTTCRTTCCCATCATAAATGACATGTTATAATTATACTTTTTACAAGCTTCCTTATGTATGTTGATTTATTTTTTAATTTCTCCTTCCTTAATAGCCATTTCTCTCCTTGGGAAGATAAGGTGATCTGAAAAATATCCACTGGCTTTTTCAGTGACCCTTTTTTGGTGTAACAAAGCCAATAATAAAAACTAATTTCCTCCTCTGATTTCCTCATCTGCACAAAGTAAAGATTCCTTCCACAAGCACTTGCAATCTGTAGGGAATATGAAGGCCACTCCATTTTAAGGCATAAACATCCTCCCCAATGACAGGTATCCTCTACATCTCCCTGACCTTTCATGMCACCAAATAACTGATTTAAAACACATCCATATCTTTTCAATTTCTCTTTAAGAACTCACTTTTCAATCCATTAAAAATTATAAATAGCAAASCGAGTCACAGGTGGGTTGAGACCCCTCCTTCCGGGTATATTGCTGCTTTAATTGATTGCCAGTTAACTTGTGTTAGCCAGCCAGTTCAGTGGGCCACAAACATTCATCTCCTGAAATAAATGTTTGCAGACTGTCTGTACTAGCATTTACAAATGCATTATCTAACTGAAGTTAATTCCAGCCATCCTTTAACTCAAATTAAATCTAGTTTAGAGAAAAGCTCTGTTATTACTATGCCTTGTATATCTGCTTCTTGGACTGTTTAGATGGGTTATTTGGTACTGACAGTATCCCATTAGGCACTTGCAGTTGAAGGCTTCCCTGGAGCTGGCCTTGTCTATCTTTTCACCGTTTTTTCTGTCTGTTGTGACTGCTGTTTTCTCTGCCTCTCCTCTGGAGTGCCGTTCCTGAGGGCATATGTGGGCTGCGCGTCTGGCACTACTCTCCTCCCAGACCCATGCAGCCTTTCTGCTGTTAGCCATGGTTGTGTGCTCCTCTTCGTGATGTCCACACAGTGGGGAGCACTGGCACCCGGCCGATGACGTCCTGTCTTCATACTRCTTACTGCACCTCCCGAAAGTGTTCATCAAAACCAGCAATCTGTCATGTAGATGAAAGAAATGATCAGTTGCCCCAACAGCTTACAAAATGCCCAGCCAAGATGGCAGGGTGGTCAGAGAGAAAAGACACAAGACACGTTTTATGTTCATCATTCTTTTTTTTACGAAGGCAGATGACAAGCTGGAAGGATAGGGCAAGTAGTAGGGTAAAGGCAGGAAATAGAGGTCCCTGAAACCAGGACAGTTCCAGAACAAAATGAAGAATAAACAAATAAATCAAGATCATGAGACAAGCTGCATCTTCCAATAGATCAGGGAGATGTCACTCGCTTTTAGTGCCATCTTCCAGTGCTGTAAAGGGATGATGGATGCAGTAATATCAGGAAGCTCCCATGCTGGCCGAGAAGAGGCTGTCCATCCCGAGCAAATTGTGCCTATAGCAAAAAGCTGTGGAGATCTGTGCTTTAAGCCAAAAGCCAAAATGTTTACCACCAGGCGTCTCTTGGAAAGGACAGATTACGAGAAGAGATGCTATATAAGGAAACATCTTTAGGAATGAACAAAGATGGTCCAGTTAATCTAGCAGGGGCTGGCAAACCAAGCATGAACCTTGCTTGCAGGTGTTTACAACTACTTAAAAGTAGAATTTGGCCTACCTCAGCAAAAATACCTCCAGATGGGCTCAGGGCTGCTGGCTGGAAGGGCACCAATGCTTTCTGATGTTGAGGGTCGCATTGACAAATTGCCAGCAGGCTGAGTCGCACTTAATTTGCATATAAATTGCAACCGTTTTTATCAAATATAAATGTACACAATCATAATAGCGCATTTGCTTATTCTTGCTTCTCCTTTGAGATGAATACAAATTGTTTGTGTTTAAGTTTACCATTAAATAGCTGCACCATCTCTATGTTGCAGAAAAAGGCTAGAGGGGGAAAAGAATTCAGCAGTAGCATCTATTTGGGGACCTTGGCAAACCAGGTCTGGCCGAGGAAGGACTCGGTGGCTACCCATAAGAATCAGTCAAGACCTCCAGGCAAACCAGAACTGAACTAAGCCAAGCTGAGGGACTGACCTGCTTAGTTCCAAACTGCCAAAAGTTCAGACCAAATGCCAGAATTTTTTGAACCCGGCATTTATATTTAGCTTATGTCTCAGTACTCCAGTAATTAGGTCTCCTACAGTTCTGAAGTGAAAGTTTAAGCTTTTATCTAGAGAAAGTCCAAGTAGTGAGGATGCCAGCTCTGATAATATCACCAGACTTGTAATCACAGTTTTAGACAATAGGTCAAACCCTGCTGCCTAAAAAAGGTTAGACTGGCCCAGATTCCAGAAAAGCCTAACAACCTATTCCAAAGTCCACAAATTTTAAAAGCATGCTGAAGTTTATGGGAGGCTTTCCTTTTGTTTATTAGCTTTTGATTAGCTTTAAAATCAGGAGACTTTTTTTTTTTTTTTTTTTTAAGGCTTGGTAGTTATGCCTTTGCTTTTGTGCAGTCTGTCACATTGTGCCATGGCATGCCATCCCCAAGGACAGCCATCACTGCATAGATCATTTTGGAACCATGAGCTCTTGTTTTGGGAGATCCTTATGCTCTTTCTCTGACCATGTGAACATTTAATTTATCCATGAAAAATGGAACAATGTCATCAAGAGAATCCGAGTAAGCTGTACAAAAGTGCTTAGAGTGCTGTTTAGGGCACTCTTGGTGGGAAAGAGGCACCTCCTACGCTGCGTATTGGCTTTTGTGTCTCCCTTCACCAGGCGCCCTGCAATGTATAAGAGAGCCGAGTGCCTAACTGAGAAAGAAAAGGGACCCCCCGCCTTTTGGGTAGGAAAACCATTTAAGACTTAAACTAGTAGCCAAGCTGCTAGACTAACCTTACAAAGAGCAATAATGCCTCCCTAACTGGGACCAATATCCTGGTGGGACATGGGAGGTTCCTAGCACTGGCAGTGGGGTTATCTGTAACATTCTTGGCTGTTGCCGACGCAGAAGTATACATGGGGAAAATACCTCCCGGGATGAYTTTGCAGCCTGCCAGTTTGAAGTTTGTTCCCTGGGTGCAACAGCATTTCTGCATTCAGACAGTGGAATTAATGAAGCTGGAAGGCTGGTGCACACAGGAGATGTTTACCTAACTSATGSTTGATCTTGTCACTTCCCCTCACCTCCATCCATCCTTCCTCAGCTTCCCACTTGGGGTTTGGACAATGTTAGAGCATTAAAGCCTGGCATTCTTACCAGTGCTCACAATTTATTTTGCCCACAATGTAGACACTGCATCCACTATTAACAAGAAGGTACAGCTTCAGATTTTAGTCTTCTTTATATGCAGTGGTGACATGGGTTAATTAGCTTCTAATAATGCATAGTGCTAATGATCCCTTCCTATGAAGTGCAGAGAGCCACGCAGAGCCAGAAGCAAGGCCAGCAGTAAGAAATCACCGTTACGAAGCCTGAAGGAAGAATACTAATAGGTAGCACTTGGAGTTTGTGCAAAGAGGGCCAGAGAGAAAGCTGCTGTTCCCTTTTCTTTCATTATTTGCACAAAACTCTTGGTTTTAGCAGTGAGCTCACACATTATTTTTCTTTTGTTGTCTATACATGTGGCTTCTCACTCTTCACAGMCAGTGCTTTGCACATTCCCAAGGACTGAATTTGGCTCTGACCAGTGCATCCAAGCACTTTCCTTCAAATTGCAYGAATATCTTCCCCAGGTTTGTAGAAATCCTCTCAGGCTGATCTACTGGCAACTGAACAAAAACCAAGCCAAAGAGCTACCAGAACAAYATATAAAGGATGAATTAGTGTATCCAGAGCTCTTTGGAGACTGTCAGCACCTGAAGTGCCATCCCTCACCCCCAAAAATGTGATTGTAAGGAGAAGAAGAAATTCATGTTCCATGGGCTGACCACGATCRCCTCCAATCCTTGCAAGATGTGGTGAGATCAACTGTTCACACACACTCATACAGCTTAAATTATAGGTGATACTCACACAGTGCCAAGGTAGAACTCCACATGCAAATTTGTATATCCATTTATGAACATCTATGGGCACAAATAACATGGAAATTACCTCCTTTTTTTTCCAGCCTGCCATATAGGGAGCCATAACTAGGGATTAGGTAAAGGGCATGTGTTTCCTGGATGATGGTAAACTGAAAATGGCTCTTCAAGAACACTCCTCAAAGTCTRCTTTGTGCCCTTTGGTTCATTTTTCGTTTATTGTACTAGTTGTCAAAGGCTGGTCTTGCTGTGATTTACACGCTTCTAGCAGTGCAACAGAGCTTTAATATAAATGAGAATCAAGCCAGGTTTGTTCAAGCAGCTGCCTCGGAATCAGTATTGCAGAAAGTGTCTTTCTAGCCATGGCTTAGCCTAACTAGTGAGAAATAGATGGAAGCATACTTAAAATAGGAGGGAGACAGAAATACCAGGAAGGGAAGAAGTTTGCTGCCCTCCTCCCTCCAAAACTGTGGGGTTTAATATGCCCTGAACACTGYGCAGTGTTTGTTTTTACACATATACACATTGAATAATCTTGGCCCTTGGCATCGCTGTAACTAGCATGATTAAATGAAATGACAGTACACTTCAAGGAATAGCGACTGATATGTACAATGTTAGTCAACAGTCTGATTTTTCATTATTCCAGTGCTGCTCCCAAAAATGTTTAGACATTCATACTTTCTAATTGCAACTTGTTGCTACGTGAACAGTAAATTAGCACTAAAGGAAGGAGAGAAAACATTGTTATTAACTGCAGAGAGGTCATTCCTTCAAAAGAGGTCGTGTGTTATATATCTGTCCTAGGACAATTTGTTACATACAATTTATACATCACTAAATTATGTCAACAGTTACAGAGCTTATTAAAAATTTTTTAAAAGCCCAGCAGCAGAAACATTAATTATAGAAAATGTCTAAATGGAGAATTGAACTGGGAGTCTTATCAAGATTTAAAAAATAGATCTTTAACTACAAATAAGTTAAACTATGTGTATCAAGAAGCTGGATGTACCCAGTAGGCATAAGGCAGCACTCTGAACTCAGGAAATGCCTGAGTAGGACTCTTTAGTGGGCCTGTTTCTATCACCTTGTCTGGTCTCTGTGACAATGCCGATTTGTTCATCGTGAAGTGGTTGCTGACACAGGTGAAAGGCAGGGAGAGGACCTGATGGCGATGCAGAGCATTGCCAGCTGCAGTGACTTCCTTGCACCCCCGGGGCAGTGCTGTTGAGGCTGGTCATGCATTTCACTTGTGTTGAAGTCTCTGGGTGAGCAGAGCTCTTAGGAGCTGAGGGTGTGATGGACTGAGAGACTCTGKCAGTGCAGACCCATGCTTGGCACCCTGGGGTGAACTTGCAGCTGTGCCTCTCCTCTGTCAGCATTTTGGGGATCTCTTGGGCTGAGGTGTCTCCATGTGAGGTCATATGGGTCTCCTGCTCTTGCTGACACCTTCAGGTGGGTTTTGTCACTGCAGGGAGTTCTTTCATCTCTAGGACTTGGAACAGGCAGGTGGATGGAGCTGAACTACCATTTTGGAACTGATGAAATCTCCAACTTCCTTCCACTTTCCCTTGCACCCTGTGACACAGCAATATGAGGTGAGACCTCAGCATGTTTCCTACCCTAGGGGCATGGTATTGAATCTACTGGAATTGATAGATACCGGTTGGCTGTGAGTAGCTCACACACAAATACATACCTTTTTTTCTTCCTGGGGAATAGGAAAAGCTAGTCTCTCTTGTTTTTCAAACTTAACAATATCCTAGGAACAAATGCACTAATCCTATTTCTTAAYGACCCTGATGTAACTGCATATTACTTTACCACTTAAGGATTTGCTACTGGATCATTTTTGTACTATTCTTAGCTTGGTTTAGAGGGAAAAAAAAAGCCTTTTTTTCATATTGTCCTTTTATGAAGAATTTCTTAATCCTAAAAGAATATGTAAATTTCTTTTTCTCCAGTAGTCTGTAAGGCACAAATATTTTAAATAAGTAGCCTGGAAGATATCTTTCAAGCTTCAGTAAAATATCTACTGAAAACACAGCTTTTTTCTTAAGTGGTATAGTTGGCATTAACAATTAATAAATGAATTTTACCTCTTTCAGTAACTTCAGAGATCTAGAGTGAGTCTGAACTGTTTTAATGCTAAAACAGTGACAGTTTTAGCTATAAGAAAGTAATCAAGAATTTTAACTATACCAAAACATTGACTGTTTTTCAAAGCTTGTGGAATCTGTCTTTTTTAAGTATATATTCTCCATGTGATATCATATTTCAGATAGAACTCATTGGTAGTTTTAGTTTTTCACTATTAAAAAGCATCACTATTAAAAATTAAACATAAGAAATTGAATTTAGTAAATGCTCTAGTGAGAAGATGGCACATTTTCCCTCACAGGCATGTAAAAATAAATGCTGTTTGACCAGTTAAGCAAGCAGCATGCAGAAATAAAATCTTCACAGCTTGATTCAAAGCTCACTGCAGTCAATACAAACAGTCCCATTAACTTCTGAGGACTTCGAATCAGCTTCTTTCTGAATAAATACATTATTACAATGGTTAGGGACAGAGGGAATTAAGTGTTACTTATATGACAGCAGTTCAGCCATCTCTGTTGTTCTTGCAGCCTGAATTGCTGCTCTGTGGATAGGTGTTGTAAGATATGCAGGTTTCTGAGATTCAGGATATGTAACTCGGGTGTCTTCTCTTCTCCCTTCCATTAATATAAATGAGGGAACATTTATGTGTCATAACAAGACCATGTGTTTTCTTACCCACTGATTAAAAAAGCAACAAAGAGCAGTTTTAAGTCTTCACATACTGTTTTCCTTTTTCTTCCAGCTAAATTGTGTGATCTGTTGTGTTTCCCCTCATGCGTGGCAGTGCTTAGATACCTTCACACACAGCTACAGTAATGTCTGCAAAAAAATTCATCAGATACTTTGGTTAAGTCTGTGAAGTTTGGGGAATGATTGATACAATGTGCCAAATAAATAACAGTGTGTTACTACAGAAGGCTGGACCTGCTGTTAATACTTTTCTATCAGGATGAGCAACATGGAGCACTTCAGTGGGACTGCGTGGGAGTCAGGCACTGCCTCATGCGAGTCCAGTTYGACATGATTCCAGCTTTGGTCCTCGCAGTCATGCTCCCTAAACCTTCATCCTTCTGTTACAGCTAATCTCAGTCCCACCAGTGCTGCTACAGACTGGCCCAAAGCCTGCGGGATTGCTTAAGTAGTAGCATCCTGCAGATGTAGAGAGCTGGTAGGAATCTAGGCTGAATTTTTTGGACAGCTGGCTCTCAGTAGCTGTTGATGCTGGGATTTTTGTCRCAGATATCCATGTACTGGTACAATTACGTAAGTGCGAGTGAGTTTTAAGTAGTTTTATGGCGTAAGGCATTGCCTTTTGAGACTAGCACCAAACGCTTTTAGTTTTAGTGCAATTTTTGTCAGATACAGTTTCCTCGGTTTTCTTCCTTGCTTGCTCTATTCTTTGTTGCTTCCTAATCTAAAATGTTTGACCGCTGCTGTGAGTTGCTTAATAGTTTGCAGACCTGTGCTCGCTTCAGCTAGGGGTGCCTGCAGCAAAATTCTTGTCTTTACCCATCTTCTGCTTGTTTTTCTCGCCCGCCAAAATCAACAGGTCAGCTTTGACTTCTTGTAGTAAGCCTGTTGACTTCCTAAGCAAGTTTCTCTCCACCTTGACCTTAGCTCAGTCCACTAAGCTATACAGCTGGAAATAAGTGGACTGTTTTTCCTTTGGGAAAAAAAAAAAGAATTGAGAGACCATTTCCAAAACAGCAGGGGAAAGTTCCCCTAATGGACTTGAATTGCATTTAACCTTCTTTACAATATCATACTTGTTATTATATTAGTCATGACCATTTTTTTATTGAAGAAATAAGCAAAAACTAAAAGCCTCTAGAACATTTTAAGATCTATTTTTAAGACTAGTTAACATTTAAAGTAGTTTATGGGTTTCTTTCTCTTTTCCTTTTCTTCCTTTCCTTTTAATGTATTTTTTGCATAACTATTTTTTTATATCAGAGCCAACAGTTTCCGTGTAGGGTGATGGATGACTAGATTACAGATTTTCATTGAAATATCCCATGATCTGTCAAAGTGGCAAAAAGTTATAAATCAGTTCAGTTTCATTGGTATTAGTAGTAGCACAGGTATAAATGGCATAACTCAGCATTACACTGGCTGAAAGATCAAGCCTTGGATATATAAGGTATCACGGCAGTAGTCACGAAAGCCTTTGTAGTTGAGCAAAGATGAGCAGAATGCCAGGTATTTGGGTCATCTTGACAATCATACRGCACAAGTTGATGACCAGCTGAAAGTTTGTGCCAGGGAGAGGATAATTGTTACTGGATGACAGACAGACAGACACACATGCACGTACTAATCTACCTCAAGATAACGCGTAAGGTATTCTTTTTGCTCGAAGCTGGGCTGATTCAGTAGATAGATTTGCGGGGATGATTGCTTGGATTGTCTCTCAATGCCCCATTCAGTTTCTAATAGCAGATATAAAAATTTTATCTGATTTTCTACTTTACTCTTTTGAAATATTAAGTATTTATAAATTATTAAACTGCACATAAAATGTTACAAATGTACGTACGTTTTATGAAGAGGTTTGCTCAGGCAGGCAACATAATAGGGCTGCTTCTGCCACACATATAGGCCAGAAACCAACTCCTTGCCTCTTTTCTATTTTTTCTGCCGTGCCTGCTAGTGCCAGGTATTTCTAAGGTAGCTGCATGTGTGTATGGTGAGATAAAATGGAACAAATCCATACTCAAAATCTTATTTCTGCCTTTGCTCAACTTATCACTCTCCTGATTGTCTCCTCCTCCCCTTTTTTCCCCCTATTTGTAAAACCAGTGTAATCCCACATGGACTTTCTTTGAAACTTTACTAAACGGCCTTACTAGAAATGGGTTAATAAAACTGCTGATCTTGCAACTGGATCAGAGTGCAAGCAGGCTAGTTTGATCTCTTCCTCTTCACAGGCTCTCAGACTTCATAGGTGTTGCTCCTTCTTGGCCTGGAGCTTGAGGTTTTAGCAAGATACGCTCAGTGCATACTAAAGAAGGCAATACTGCTTCCTAATCCAGAGGATTTTAAAATGTTTCTTTTGTCTGYAAATGTTTTGCAAATGGAAAGCTAATGCACGTCCCAAAGTTGAGCTTTTTCCTCATTAAAATTTCATATATGCTTTCAGGACAAGGCCAGTGATGAGGGTCAAATTAGGCTCAAATTCATAGAAGGCTGGTGCTGTGTGCTTCAGAGCATCTCTGTGTGGTACTGCATCTTTAATAGTGCTTATATCACAGCAAAGTCACCATGAGAAGTAATTATCTGAAGAGGGAGGGGAAAAAAWTCAAAATGGACAACCAGGCTTACTGGAAAATTTCAAACAAACCTTCCTCAGAAGAAGTTTCATTTTTCCCCTAAGTGACAAAAAGCAGAGGATAGAGAAGGTTAAAGTGTCCATTTTTCTCAAGATACTATCTTTTTTTTCCTGAAAAACTGCTAAATATCATGGGGGGGAGGGGGGAATTGCTAATGCTGGACAAAAACAAAATATTCCAAARGGAAATACATTGTTTGCTTTTTCTCCACGATAGACCAGAATCATCAGCTGTATTATGATCTTAGATGGTAACATTGGAGCACTAAGGGACTCCAAAAATCCAACCCATTTGCCCATCCCTAAGCAGTTTCACTATATTTTTGATGCAATATAGACAACATTCAACCAGCCTGTTCTTAAGAGACTTCAGTAGTGAGGACTACAAAACTGCTGCCACCTGTTTATGCTATAAGAAATGTATGTGCCTTAAAGTCTAACTGAAACATATTCATGATGGCAGCATCAGCCTGATACTTCTTGTCCCAGGTATCACAGACACAGAGAACAGATTTGCAAGGGCTTTCCATACCCAGTGACTGTTCCCATGCCTTCATCTTCCATCTCTTTTCCTGCGGGTTACCCAAACCAAGTTCTCTCCCCACATAACTCCCAGCTCTCCTCAAACAACTCTCATATTTAACTCTGATCGCTCTCTGCCCTCTTTTCTGGGCTCCTCCAACTTCCACGTCCTTAGTGGAGTGAGGTGACGCCACGCTGCTGTAGCACCGTGGCTGCCTTGTAGAGCTGYGTGCCGCAGTGGGTTCAGCCACACTAGGAAATGAAATCCCACCTGGACACCTGGCCAGGAAGAAGAGGAGGAACGTGATGGGCCTGAACCACAGCTCCTGAATAGCATCCTGGCAAAGCACTGTTTTGCTATTTCACAGTTTGGCGGGGGGAGGGGGGGGCTAGCCAAAAATACTATTAAAGGAGGGTAGGAGACCCATTTTCTAGTCAGCACAATTGGAAAAAATCAGGAAAGGATGGAAACAGCAAATACTGTGCTAATTCTTAGAGAGAGGTGAGTGTGCCAGGGAGTGAAGCTTGCAGCTCTCTCAGATACTGTTTGTATTATGGACTTCAAAGGGATCCTGTGCAAATCTTTAGATACAGAGTCTAAATGCCACTGTGGGTATTATTTGGCCTTACATAATTCCAGTAGTTTTAGCATTATAAAGAAAAATGTCAAATCTGGCCCTAAGTATTTTTAACRTGGTGAATTGCCTGGATATTAGCTGTATTAAGTTACCGTGAAAAATCTAAGCCTTAACAAGAATAATTAGCACTCATATCTTGTTTTACATTGGCAAGGTGCTGCACAGATGAGAGCCTAAGAGTGGTGTTAGAATAAAGCCATGCGGGTTGTGCTGTGTCAGGTAGCCTGGTGGATTGCAGCCCTTCAGGTTAAAGAGTTCGGAATAAAGACAGAAAATCCAGACGCAAAGTGCTACTGCTGTTTTGCTCTAAAATCAAACCCTTGCAGAGTTAACTGCTTCCTGTGTTGGCTGCACTTCCTACGTGTATGTGATTCCGAGTTACCATGAGATCATACYGTCATCATGCAGTATCTGTGTATTTGTTTGCTTGTTTTGTAAGAATTATGGGAAATGTTAAGTTTGGAAAAGAGTAGGAAGACAGAACAATAAACAGGTAGCTGGAATCTGCCTGGATACTTTTTGTTTTGCTGTTCCTAAAATGACATTTCATATTCTAAGCCCACAGGCACAAGCACCATGGCCTGTGGGGACAGGTTTGCACCTCTGCATATGTTTTGCATAGCTGTTTTCTACCTTTCGCTGCTGTATTTGAAAATTAAGAGACAGAATTGCTGTCCTGCCCTACACCTTGTCATAGATRATCCTCTCTTGTGTAGCAGGACGTCCAGATTTGACAACTGGGTTACAAAGACAAAAYGCCACTATGTAACTGTAATCGCAGTTTGCTAATTGCACCAAGATATTTCTGGGCTGTGACTAGGCTGAGGAGTGTCCAAAACCAAATTAGAATTATCTGGGTATCACTTTGGGAAATAAGAGTTTTCTTTCCATTATAGATTGAAAAATTACTTTGAGTAAGTACTTCTTCAGATCATATTCATCTTTACTGCTTGAGCTCAGCTGAACTCCCTAAAAGAARAAAATTCCTAGGCTACTCAGTGCTCCAGACCTTCCCTGAGGAGGATATCAGATGATAATACCATTAGCAAAAATAATCTAGGACCTTTAACCAGCAAAAAAAATTCTTTTGCTGATCAGCTGTCTGATATATTTTCTGAAGCATTTAAAATTAAATGAAGGCTAGATATCTTTAATATTCTGGCAAATAACCTTTTTGTAAGTACTGTATATACACTGCATTAATTATATGTATTTATGTATTGTTTCTCTGGAAGAGGAACAATTTTGCTAACTGCTCACAAAAAGGAAGCAATTTTCTTATTGATGCACAGGTATCTGGGGAAACTTCTTCCCAAAAGCCAATAAATGCATTGTACTGGGGAAAGAATGGTCATTTGTTGGATAAGAAAATCTCTAGCCTCTGTGAAAGACTTAAAAAAAAAACACAGAAATCTTAAAAGAGATATAAACCTCCCTGCCTCAGGCTATAATTCAGCCTCTAACTAGCAGAGGCCTTTGTGGGCAGCCTACTCCATAATTAACTACTATGGGGTTTCTTGCACTGTGTTTGCAGGTTGTGTCAGCCATTGCTGGAGAAAAAATATACAAATAAGCAGGCATCACGGACTGGTGATTCTTATTTTACAGTAGAAATGAGTAGCCTTCATTGAAAGAAGAGGCATGTTTTAATTGGCAGGTCAAAGTTAATGTTAATATGCTAAAAGTAGCTGTGGTGGTTTGATAACTCTCTTGATGCTGCRTGCTCAGTCTGCTTGCTAAAATACATATCCAAGGCAATCCAGCTGACTTCTGTAAGAGGACAGAACAAAGAACCAGATCTGTCTCAGTATTATCATTTAAAATAAACCGGCTCTTAYATAAATGAGTGTGGGGAGGGAGCCACAGAGGGATGCATGGGGAAGGGGGGGTATGTGTGTTCTTTTTCACTATGTTACATCCCTAGTGCAAAATCCCTGACTATATTTTTTTCTTTCTGTCATCATGACACGCTGTGTTCAAATGATGCATTGTAATTGWAGCCGGTGCATTACCATGAGGAAATCTTTCATAAATCCTGTCAATGGGAAGTAACACATTCCATTCAAACCAATCTCCCCRATGGAAAAGAGTACCAGGAATTAGTAGAGATTGTCCGGTTCCATGGATAATTTATCAGTGCCACCAGCTGATCTCTAGGAAAGGCTTAAAAATAACAAAGGACAAGTAATCCATTTTCCAGGAGAGAAAAAAAAAAAAAAATTGAAAATATATTTCAAAAGCTCATTGGTGCTTCTCGTATTAAATAGCTTACCCTGCTGCATTCCACCCATGGCTTTAGACTATTCTTTACATCATTTGCATGGAGAAGCTTACAGCTCTCCCCAGACAGAGAGCAGATTACAAATGTTCGTAAGCCAATAGCCTTTGCATTTTAAAGGATTTGTTTATTAAAGGCTACTTTAGAAAGTTCAGAATCAAAACCTTGCCATTCCCATTTGACAAGAAAACCTTGACAGTTTCCTAATGCTCTGTATAAAAATAATGCTTTACATTTCCTCAACACTTTCCCTCCTAGGATCTCCAGGTGCTAATTAACATACTTTAATACATAACCCTKGAAACATTCCTTGCAATGGATAACTCTCTACACCACCTTCATACAAGAAGAGGTCACGAAGTTAACATCCAAAGGGAATCAAATTCAATGGTTAGATTCCCACTCACAAGAAGAGATTTTTGACAGATTTGTATGTTGCTAGGGCTGAAGGACTTTTTACGGTCATGTTGTCTGACYTTCACAACAGCAGCCTTAAGATTGTGCCCAGGGAATTTTAAAGCACATAACCACATGGATACGGCCCCCAAAAAATCAGTCCTTCTACACCCCTTTGAAGGCAGAAGTTCTCCTGTTTGAGCTTGGCTCCTGAAGGACAAAAAGATGATGTGCTTATGCTGTCTATGTTTCCATCAGTTTGTCCTTCCCCTGTCACTTTGAGTCCATGGAGTCCTGCTTTAAGTCTATTCWAAGCAATTTTGCCATCGCAAAAGAGATCTTACAGATGGTCTGATGAGTTTTATGAAAAAATTAATGGGTCTGAGAACTCAGTCTATTATTGTGGGARAGCTCTAGGGCTATAAACAGAAATCCACAAGAGCCCACTCTTCATTAGTTGGGATACTGATGGACCAGGTTATTGTACTGGGACAGATAAAGAAATCCAAATACCAACACTGACATGGAGGAACATGTGAGGCTAACTRTAATAGTAAAATAACACTAAAGTGATTGTACTTTTCTCTTTGTTCTCTCTAGGAGCTGTAGCACAATAGTTATTCTATATATTTAAAAAAAAAATCCCAAAATATGTGTTTAACCAACATAGCAAAAAAAGTATGTATGATTAGTCTGTGGCAGTCAGAGGCAGCRCTCAGACTTCCTGACTTACAAGCCGTAGCTGTAACCACATGTTCATTCTCTTGTTTAATGGGGACTGACAAGCTGACCTATTTGGAAAGCGGAAGAAAAAAATATAATCCAAGATTTAACAACTCTTGAACCTGATCCAAAATGGAAATATTAAATAAAAAGAATTAGTTAGGAGAAGGAGAGAGAAAGTTGCATCTCTTTTATAAGTGATGACTTTTCCTTCATTTGGTCTGGCCTAATCTAAGCAAGCTGTTTGTATGGGATTTCTAAACTGATTAGAAACAGGAAAGAACGTAATGAGATTGTGGTAAACAATCTCTGTGAGTGAGACTTCCAATTTTCTTTGGATCATGTGGATAGGGTTAAAAGAACCTA
The DNA here is from genome assembly GCF_003343005.1 of Rhea americana. Lineage (NCBI taxonomy): Eukaryota > Metazoa > Chordata > Aves > Rheiformes > Rheidae > Rhea > Rhea americana. Next base: position 3,770,751 of record NW_028186457.1, read on the forward strand.
GGATGACTTGTTTAGCCAGTTCTATTGTTTCCCAAGTGAACCCACTGATGAGTTGTTTTTATGTAGATTCCTTTCTAAATATGAGGATCTAGGAAAAAACAAATGCAAGTGCAAAAAATCATGTGTGAGTCCCTGGAAAAGCTTAATTTAGTTTCAAGATCTCCTACAGAGCCCCCTTTGAACTGCCCAGAGATTTTTATACCAATTCACTGTTTTGCTTGCATGTGACATGATTTTCTACTGCAACACTTAAATCAATAACACTTTATAAATTGTATCGGTGTAAAAGTTCTTCATAGTTGAGTATTTGCCCTTCCAAACAGAGATAATATCTACTACAAGTGCCTTAAAACAAATATACATGAATCTACACTAATGATGCCGTGCCATTTTTATTACGCTAGTATTTTGAAAGCAACTTAATTTTTGATATTAAACAACATCAGAAGAGCTTTTTTAATATTTGTGATTCAAACCTTTTCCTTTTTCTTCCTGCTTTAGAGTGGGGCTGACTCTAATTTTGCACTGGAAAACCTGGTGAAGGGATGTGCTGGCTTATGCCCCACTTAAAATCTTTAAATCAATTTGGAAGTCTACCAACAAGCTTAATCAAAGGTCTGAGACATGCCCCAACAAACTGCAGATAACCATAATGGAACCCAGAGTATTAATCAGGTCTTTTTTAATTAGGGCCTTTTAGCAACATTTTGATAACAGAAGTCTTAATACTAGGAAACTCCTTAACCATACTCATACACCTAGATAGATATAGGTGTAAATACAGATATAAATAAAAACAGAGGTAGATATAGACATAGAAGGAGGAAAACTTTACAAGTATTGAAAGTCCAAACACTAGGATAGAAATATGCATCTCAGAGTCCTCACCCATGGCGAAGAGCGTCACAACACTGGAGCTCAGGAGAACAGCCTCTGGTTGTGTCAGGTCGACTAAAGCCACTTTGAAAAGTTTCAGCTAAAATGCAACGGCTGTTCTGCCGTAGTGTCACTAGCACTGGCAGAAGTGACTTTATAGTGCGTGCRTAGCTGAGGGTGTGAAAGGGGGAATGAGAATCACGACTCCGGCTCAGTGAGTGGGTCTGTCTGCTCTGGAGGATTGTTAATTATTATCCTCTTAACGGAGTCACCCTAGTGTCAGCTTATCAGCCCAGGTAAGTACATAGCCTGTTGAGAGAAGAAATTTACTTCTCATTTCGATCTTTATTTGGCAATTTCTCTGCTAAAAGCTTAGACTCCCTGTTTACAATATTTATCCTATTTAATAGTTGATTGCACACCACCTAATCTYTTGGTGTTGGCCAAATCTATCTACGCCAACAGCTTTTTTCACTGTTGCTGATGCAGGACTGTCATTATTTATCGCAGCCATCCTCACTATGCCTTCAGAGRAAGGCATCTCAATGAAGTAACCAACCTGATTCACTGCGTCCCAGGATAGCAAGAAATGCCTTGCTCTTACCATCATTTTTTTTAGCTATTTTGAATACTTCCACAAGTTAAAGGCAAAGAAATACTAGAAAAAGCAGGAAGCTCTCACAGGAGGGCCGCATGGTTGGCTGTCTGCTGTGTGTTGCGTCGGGATCAGCTTTCAGTGGCAATAGGGAACTCCTATAAAATTCTGAAAGTTTCTAACATGACTTTTCTGACCCATCAGGGTTCTGCAGTTCTAACAGATAACCATAAAGCAGTGAGTTAGTGAGTTATTAAAGTGAGTTAATATACTAGTCATTTGTTGGGCTGTCTGAAAAAAAATGTCTGAAAATGTCTGAAAAAAACAGTATTTTACTATATTTCATAATGAGAAAGTTGAAGCGAAATAAATATCCCTTCACTGATGTACTTGCTAGAGCCAGTTAGACTCCTAGCATGATGCAAGGAATGGGGAAGCAGGCCGGCCATGCACATGTGGTAGCATGACCTTGCRGTAGGACCCATCCTGCTGCCTGCTGTCCTGAAGAAATCATTCTCCAGAACGAAATAGAATATATGGGTTATGTCACCATTTCTGAGCTAGTTCCCAACTGGTCCTCAACTCAGTTTGATATTTCCAAAATTCTCTTGAATTTTTCCCTCCAATTCAGCAAGGCAGCACGGAGCATCCTGGTGAATCACCGTAGCTCCTCTGACTTCACTGGCATTTCTGCCAGTTTTTTCACCCCGTCCTGAAACTGGGTGAATAAATCAAACCCAAACCCAATGKCTGTGTTGAGGATTGGGAAGGCAAGGTAGGGCAGAAGGAGGAACTGTRGCATTCAGTTTTCTTATCTTGGGCAAGGAATTCTTCTAGCCCTGCAGGGACATCAAGTCTGACAGCTAGGCTTGATCGAGGAGCCCTTCTAAACTGTATCACTTTATGAATAAAAGCAAATAAATGCATAAACTCTAGAAGAAAAATTACAGTCATTGAAACATTCATAAAGCCACATATATTCACACACAAATCTGAGAACGCACAAAATTACAGCCTAAACCATTTTCCAAATAAGTTGTCTTTAATTGGTGTGAGGTGTTGAATTATGCAGAACAGATCTCAACAGAGATTTTTTTTTATATAAAGTTAATTATTTTATCTTGGTTTGCTTGAAGAAGCACAATACTTTTTACATTGGTTCTTTCAATCAGAGACAGCTACTATCCATGTTACACTATTCATGTAACAAAAATCAAATTGCATCAATTCCTTAACAAAGCACAGCAGAGGCTTCCCTTAATAGAATCCTTATTAGAGAATCAGATACAGCTGTCTCCCAAAAAAAGGATTTTTAAAAGGCAGTGGGATTCCTCTGTAGTTTGTTAGATTAAGCAACACTGGAATTAGCTGCTGGGAGATGCAGGCTTGGAAGGAGAACTGCTAGGTGGAAGCAAAGGCAATTAGCATRCTCTGTGCTCATGACATGATTCACTGGAAATTTTTGGTTTTGTGAGCAAGCGGGAAAGGTAAGATGAACAAAAATGCTGCTAAGTTGACATTTTGACTCTTCCATTTCTGTCCATGCAGAGCTCCTCCCTTGCACCCTGGTTTCAYGCTCAAGCAAGGCCAGGTTTGCAAACTAATACTGGCTGTGCTCTGCAGTGATTCCAAAGCCACTGCCCWAGGAAAACAGGGAAATCAAGAAATCGCGACTCTTCTGCTACAATAGGATTTGGCTTAATATCCCCCCTTTGCCCCAAAACTATGCAAATCTTATCAGGCCCAATCTGAGCTTGAGAATTTGAARGAAACAAGTGAATTTTGCATGCTTTCATTTTTGTTAGGAACAATTTGCATGGGTTCCTCTCTACCCTGAAACAGTATTCAGTTGTACCCTGAAGCATGGGGATTGATAGCCCTTGTCATTTGCTCCCAACTTGCATAACTGCCGTTATCTTAGCAAAGCACACCCCWTTGCCATTGGACTCCTCTGGAGAGCAATTAGTGGAGCTCAGCAGCTGGAATAAAGATAGCAGGGCGGCGTTAGTGTGGCTACAGTCAGGCTCTAGGAAAAATGGACCCTTCGTACAGCATGGAGTCTCCCAGAGCCACGGTGGTTGGCTCTGGTGGCAGCAGGGAGGTTGCCCCAGGAGCCCGGCCTCTATCGAGTTTCATCAACAYGGCAGCCAGAGAGCTCTGCCCACAGATCATCACCCCCTGCAAGGTCAGAAAAAGGCACAGTGTTGGGTAGGATTTTTAAGGGAAGCTGTAAGAGCTGGCCAAGCAAAAGCCACTGTAAATATCTCTTGATGACATAAGCACTTCAAGGCTTCAGGTTTTGGTAACCCCAAACTGAGATATTTCAAATTACCCATGTGAGTAACCACTGCTTACTCTGTTCTTAGCCACTGGCTTTAATGTATCAGCCCATAGCAGCCATGTGAAGTTTGCAGTATATAAAGCTCATATCCAAAGTGATACTGACTGTAAAGTGTCAAACTGCATCAAGCCACCACGGATTATCCTCCACACCTATAGCATCTTCTAAGTCCAGTCCTCCAGGGCTGCTGAGCTGGGGAGACTGGAATCAGTCCTAAAACATATCCTGTCTCTTTGGAACTAAATCTCCTCTCCTGGCACTGCTGCTCTATAAAGGCTATTACAGGCCACAGTTTCAAAAGGAAACCAGCTTAGGTCCTTCCTCTCTGGCTGCTGTGATTCAGGAAAACATTGGCAGCACCAAAAATACAGAGGAGATTAAAGATCCAACAAGGAAACTGTGCTAAAGCTGCCAGGTTTGGAGAATGAAGGCATGGCCAAAGAAAATGAGTGGGATCAAAGGTGTTGCTTGCCAAAGCCAAGCTGTTTTGGAAGGAGCATTGCCACAAATCCTTGCTTTAGCTGGATCAGAGAGCACCAAGGGGAAATGCCATAAAGGTACACAGTTCCATCTCCCACTTTCTCTCTACTTCATTCACCAGATAGGCAAAAGGGACTGCTCCCCTTCTGGTGGCCCTGGCCTGCCAAAAGTGGGACACCTGCAGCAGCTGGCACCTGGCTCTGATGGCACCAGAGAGATCCAGGGTGGTTGATGCTGAGTGTGCAATTGCATCAAGTGCCAGAGTCCAAAAAAGGGACTCAGGATGCAGTTCAGCAACACATTCCTTCATTCACTCACTCTAACATGAGGTTTTTAACTGAGGTATCACCCTCGTTTTGTGTGGACACAGATGAGACCTCCCAGAGAGCTGTCACATCTCACGTGGGCTGAGTCGGACTCCAAGAAATCCAAATTTTTGAAACTGTTCTGAGCGCAACTATCTCTCTCTACTGAGTATAAAGGAAACCTTGGGTAACCCTGCTGCAATCTTGGACTCTGAACAAAAGCCCCTAACATTAAGTGTGAAGATACAGGTCTAACCACCCATGTTAACCATAAATCATCTGCCTAAAATTAAACATACACCTCAGTGATTTGTAGATGCTCCTCTTTAAATAAAAAAGCTACTTGTAATAATTTGAATAAGTGTTAGTCATTAAATGTGAGTATATTAAATGACCCATGTGGCTGCAGTAACATGGCTTTTGGATGGCTTCTGTATCARCTTAGTCACAGTTTGTGTTGGTAGGACAGGACATTTGGTTCTTGACTCTGGATTTTTGTTTCCCACCTATCTCAGTCGAGTGACAGGAAAAAGCACAAAGTGCTTGTCTTTAGCTTGCAGAGGCATTTTAAAACAGGAAGCTAGTTTAAGTGGAGTTTGGCATCCCATGGAGTGAACTTTTCCTGACAGCCAAAGCAATGATATTGAACACTATCATTTGCTGCTGTGCACATCTTTGCCTGACCTTATCCTGAATGCATCCCCTTTGACTTACTTCTTTAAAGATAGTAATAGATTTTCTTTAGCTTGAGGCAGAGCAAACCTCTACTGGATTGAGCTAATGTAGAAGTATTAGAAAGGATTGGTGCTGGGATTTTTTTTCCCTCTTCCTCTTGCTGTGCAATAGGAAGAAAATGTATGACCTAAATCTGCCAAGCACCTTCAAAGGGAAGGAAGAAGCACATGTGGAAAAGCATTAGGAAGCCACCCAGATCCCTTTAATTATGATGAGAATGCCAAGATTGCTAAATGAATAGAAAATAAATGGAATAAGTATTAAATGATTATGGTTTCCCTCACATATTTCTTCTCATCTATTCGCTAGCAGATAGTTTTACAACACAAATAAATCTTTTCAGATGTAAACAAGTCTCTGACACACACTGCTGGAGATGGTGGTGGGGCTGGTGGGTGGGCAGGTAAACTGCGATCTCCAGCACCCCCTGCAGTATCTTTGCCAAAAGGCAGGCTCAAGAGTCTGTATCGTAAGAGGGACACAAATCCAGCTTCGATTATTATTATTTCTTGGATTTCCAACAGTAAAATACACTTCCATGCAGGGTTTAATGCTACTACTTGCTTTTTGTTTCTTGGTTTCATCCCTACACAGAAGGGAAACTTGCTTTGAAGTCTCAAAGCTTCGTAGACTGGAAAAAGCAATTTCAGTCTAAGCCTACTTCCTCCATGGGACCTTTCTGTTCATTATTGAACAGTCCGTGGAAGGAGCCAGAATACTGGGGAGCGAGATAAGTTTTGCAAATCCCTAATATTTATGAAAAAAAAAGTCTAAAGTTTTTGTGAAACCCAAAAGTCTTCCTGAGAGTAGAGAGCAGAGTGACTATTGCATTGCTTTCCACCAGTCTGAATCCCTCTCTTTGCCTGAGATACTGAGAATGAAGGGCCATTATAGCTTCCAACTAACGGTGGTCAACTCTTTAGAGCACACATGGGGGAAAAAAAAGATACACTTTTAAGCTCTCGAGTTTTCCAAATTAATCCTTGGCCTGTTGACCAAATGGCTTCCACTTCATCTCCACTGATCCAGCATCCATCTGCTGAGCTGTTGAAATAAGATCATCACTTCAGAGTTAAATCCCTTAAAATAAGTTCACTGACCTAAGTGAAACAGCCGAGCTTCCACAGCTGGCCACACAGCGCAAGGATAGCCTGTGCGAGGAACTGACAGTGTCAGGACCGTCCCTGGCACAAATCGGTCTAACCCCCACTAAGTGCCACGAAGAGCTGTACCGCTTTATTCCGGCCGGGGTCTGGCTGACCCCTAATATCCAGTAAAGAGATGCTCCACAGGCAGTCCCCCTTCAGGAGCTACCGGGACAACTAGGCTGCAGAGCGACATGCTGATGGTGGCCCTGATTATTTCCTTGAAGTGAAAACTCGAAGTTTTTATTAATTTATCTCAGAATTGTGATGGTCTGAGTCAGCTTTTTTTCAGTAACAAGGGAAAAGAAAATCCACAGATCGGTTCTTTTCTTTGCCAAAGTGCTTTACAGGCAGGTTTTGAGGAGAGCTAATTTGGCTCATACCCGCCCCCCCCCAGGCTTCTCCAGTGACAATTATGTAATCAGAGCTTCTCCTCTGTGGGGCATTTCATGCCACTTGGACATGGACCTGGGAAAGGGACTGTTTACGTTGTATTTATATTCTTCTTGTTTGCATCTCTGTGTATCTGAGAGCAGCGTGCCTCCTCCCGCTGCCCCGCAGCGTCCTGGCCTTCCCTCCCGCCCTTTCTGTTAAGCGCCTAATGTGACTTTTCTCCTCTGCCCTGTCCTCTTGTCAAGTCACCCTCCTGCAGAGAGGCTGCTGTTAGATGCAAAACGCTTCAGTAACCCCCACTAATATTAGCTTTGACACCAGCTCTGCGAGGAAATAAATTCTTTTCTGGGGGAGAAGTGCAAATCACTTGATGCGCCAGATCAGAGCAGCCGCTGTGACAGCGCTGGAGGAGAGCTTGTTTGGCACCTCCCCGAATGTCAGAGGCAGGAGGCAGGAACCCTCTCCCCTTTGCCAGTACAGCCCACAGGGACTTGCGCTGCGCAGCCGGCGGTGATTGCTCTCCGGCCTCGCAGGGCTCTGGTCACCAGTCGAGAATCTGGTTATTAGCCGTAGAAAGGCTCTGGTCGCTTCGGGAGCTGGGCTCTCCCACGACAACTACCGCAGGCACAGGCAGCGGCGGAGAGGCGCCCGAGGGGCTCCGCGCGCTCCCAACAGCACTGGCTGCAGCCAGACGGCCGCAGAGCCCGGGCTGCTGCGCGGGGTTCAGCGAGCGTGAGACACGGCYGTCTGCAGGAGCAGCCCGTTCTGCCTTCCTCTGGCACACCTCCTCTACGGATTTATTCTGCCCTGAATGACTTCTCCAAGGCGGTAGTTTGGTCTGTGATTTACGGGGGCCTGAGTTGCAGGGGAATCGTGTCTCATTCTCACGCTGCATGCAGTTAGCCTGGCTTTCTGTGTATGTGCCAGCCCTGCTAGGAGATTTTTACCTCCCTCTGAAACCTCAGGTACAAGAGAGATTAGATAGGATGACTTAGTATGCAAATGATTATGCGCCTGACCTGGAAACTCCTCTCCTTTCCCCTTTGCTCTTCTTTCCGGATGAAAGCACCAAAAGCCTTTCAGGAAAGTCAGTACCAACTGTCCTGGTGGSAAGTACCTTCAGAGAGTCCCCTTTGCCCGTGCTAGAAGGCTGTATACAGCTCGGAAATAAAGAAATGTGGCTGAATTCAGGAATTGCAACCTGTGACACCAACGGTAACTGGCCCATTGCTCCTCAGAGTAACTCGCTGGAGCTCTAATGGAAATCTTTTTCCAGGAGTGGAAGTGTTAAGCTTTTAATCACAGCAACAAGCACTGACCTCAATTGTTAGATGATTCTGCGGACAATTTCTGTTCAGGTTATGGATTGACGCTGTGTGTGCAACACATTATATTCAGGTAGAAAGAAAATAATGAATTCAGCACAAAGAGGCAAGAAACTAAACTGTTTAGATAACCTGAGGCTTTTTCTACTAAGAAAATCAATGCAGCTAGAAGCTCAGAAACTACTGACATTGCCAGTGGAGTCAGGCTACAGAGCCATGGAGAGCCCAATGTAAATGACCAGCCCAATGTAAATGACTAAAAAGGTTTAGTTTCCCCTTTTCAGCTCCACTGCCTTTTTTTTCTCTCTCTCTCTATTTTTCAGTATTTCTGTGTAGCTTGCACCCATTTCTCTTAAGATATTTTTGCCTGCAAAGTTTACTTTTTTTCCCATTCAAAATCTTGGTCCACACTCCCCTTTAGCAGGGGACGCTATTGCTCTGTGAGTTTCTGTCTCTTCTGATGGTATCCTTTATTAGTCTAAAGAAAATCTGCCTCTGAAAAGACTGTTATTAACTTGCAGTTTACCAGTGTAGATAGTTTATTCTCTATATTCCTTTCACACTCTGATGTCTTTGCTGGAATTGACAACATGGGTGCTAATTAGCAGCTACAGTCATCCTGGTAGGTTGTGTGGGCACCCATCAAGTAGCACCTGACCAGAATTTAATTAACACCACTGAGGAGCTAGTGAATTTTCATTGCAATAAAACCATGAGGCCCCAGCTAGTGCTGGGTCTCCAGTGCGCAAGCAGTGAGGAAAATGTAGTTAGGTATCAGAGCTTAATAGGCCTTAATTGTCCTGACCAGCCTCACCTGGGGCTTCTACCGTCTGCACATGGGCCCAGAGCTCTATTTAAGCTCTGATGTTCAGGAGACTTCTTCCTTTAGCTGTGTTGTGGGTGTACCTGTCTTCAATCCTGCTGCAAGTCACATTTTCTTTTGGACATTGGCCCTATGTTGCCAGTAGCTTCCCTCCTGGAGGAGCCTTAGACCTGTGCTGTAGACTTATCTCCAGTCCTGTCTCTGCTCTCGCCTCCTTTTGCTCTTGAGGGAGCTTTGTTTGGTCCTTAGTTTTTTTGCCTTCCCTTGGCTGTTATTGGACTGAGTTATCAGCATTGCTTATGCTGTTGCTGTCTTCAGCTCCCAGTTTGCCTTCCCTCATGGAGCTCTCAGTGCTCCCTGATCATAAGATGGAGAAAAGTGGAGAGGAAGGATCTCTTCCAGGGAATCCKGGAAGAGTTGCCACTGAGGAATGCAGGAATAACACTGAAGCCCTTCTTGTGGACCTATGGTGGATGAAGAAGACAAATATTCAGGAATCTGGACTCACAGGCATCTGGATCAGAGGAAATTGTGGGACATGCTGTGGCTTGCTTATCCTTCAGGTAACCATCCAAAGCAAAGGAAGGATGTGCACATCCATTTTATTTTAATAGTCGGGATGCAGTTAGGGCATAGAGCCAGGAAGCAGGACCACAGGGGCAGCAATAGGGTGTGCTTGCCATGGTTGCAATTTTTGATCCCTGTTTAATGACCTTTTCACTGCAGATCGTGTTTGAGCTTGATCTGACAAGGGCGTTGAGAAGGCTTTTGCAACACAGCCCCAAGCAAGAGCTCTAAAAGCACTGGAGCCGAGGGGCCTGTTTCTGGGTGTATCCAGCCTCACCCTGAGACTCCTTATTGAGTGCTGACAGTAGCTCAGCTGAGTCCATTTTATATTTTACACAGCCTGAGAGGCAAGGCTTAGACTCCTGTTTCTCATGTGGTCACTGCTACCTTGGGTAAGGCTGCACTATGTTCTCTTTAACAGTACAGTTATGCCCTGAATCTGTGTCCCACTTCCCTCAGCCATGTGTGATGACATTCAGAAATAATTCTAATTAAAGCAGGAGGAAAAACATCAGAGCAAGGAGTTATAAATAACAAAGGTCTCTGATCTTTGGGGGCAATTTGTTTTCTGCTTGTTTTAAAGCTTATGCTACAGAAAGATGATGATGATGCTTGCTGGAAACTCTGTTCCTCTTAATTACTTTACCTTGGGAAGCAGCTACAGATATAATAATTAGTAAAATAAGTATCTATTGGCACTGAAGAATCAGGGAACAGAGTCACCTCTGTTTCCCTCCTTTTGAGGTGGTGAAGAAGGGTTTTCCAAATTCCCTGTGGGGTTTCTCATGCTGTGTTGCCAGCCTGGAGCCTGCACAGAGCTGAGTGAGCCCAGGTGGAAATACTCTCTGTGAAACAGCCTTGCATGCTATAGGGAATAAAGTTTTAGGAGACTTTTATTTAGTAGGAAACCTTAGATTTCCCCTGAGGGACCAGGGATGTAYGTACTGAGGTGCTAGGTGACAGCATAATCTGTAAAACTCTAATGCTAAGAGGTGTTTCTCTGTAAAGAATGAGGTGATGCTAAACAGTGTGAGATTAATGGCTCCTCCTCCCCATTCCTCCCACTTGCCTTGTGGATCATTAGGTCTCAAAGGTTTTAATTCTGCCTCTTCCATGGGTACCCGTAAGGAACGGACAGGAGCTCCACCTGTCTGATGAGTAGCTTGTGTTAAGATCYGTATCACCATCAGCACTCATTAGTTCAAATAGTCAAAGAAAGCAATGCCTGGGCCTGCGAATGGAGGGTATTTATCATGTTAGGAGACTTTCATGGGGGATTATCTTGTCAGCTCTGTTTCCTTCTGCAAGAGCATGTGTGTAAGCAAGGGATGAGGGGAAACTGGCATCCTGAGCAGCACCCTTCTGAGCTGAGTGATCCAAGTACGACGTCGATCGCAGCTTAATGTCCTGGTCTGCACTTCCTCCATGGAGGATTTCCATCACAGGAGCTTGGGATGAGAAATGCAGAATGAAGTTATCAAAACTGAGCTGACTAGTTTTGAAATAATGATGTCTAGGTCAGTACGGGGGCTTTGCACTGGAATCAGACTTCAGCTTGAGCCCACTTTGTGACTGGAGCTATTTACTGCAAAGCTGTTAAGGACTGGGCATAGGTGTCTGGGGCAGCAGGCCTCAGTCATGTCTTACCAGTTTTTATAAAAAGTATTTGTAAGCCAGTTTTCCTCAGAAAGAGGAATTGGGCAGTATCTAGTCTTTGTGGGTTAATAGTGGAATTGATTTGTTCATCTGCTGGTGCATTGTTGCTTTCATGCATGTGGAGGACAGGGACGATGCAGTGACCAGATTAACCAGCTAAACTGAAAACTGGGAGGGGAGTTTTTTTTTTTTTTTTAAGGCCAAAATGTTTTAACTAAGATAACATTTAGAAGTTAGAAATTTACAGGTGAGAAAAGTAARGGAGGAATTCAATTAAAACCTTCCTCTATTTCTTACCCAGCATAATTTAAAAATGTACAAATAGAATGGCACTCTCCAAATTTRTTACTTCTCTGGGTTTTTTGGACTATCCATAACTGAAATGCTAAGTTCAGAACTGGTTTAGAACTTTAAATATCTTTAAAAGTAATTTATGRAGAATGTCTTCAAAAAGAAAAAAGATTGAGTTTGTGTTTCTTCCCTYGCAACAGTTTACAAAACCAGGCATGCAAAAAAGTGATTCCATGGGGAGTGAAGAGCTTGTTAAATACCTTGGCTTCTTTGTATGAAGAAAGCTATTGAAGTGTACTGCAGGCTATTATCTAATTTAAGACTYCAGAGTGTGGGTTTTTTTATGCCAGCTTCAGCTTAGAGTAAACTTTTATAGCCAGGATATAAACTTTTGAATATAGAGGCTTTGTAATAGAAAACCTAGCTGGCTATAGGGTCAGGAGGAGCAAGGGTATAATGCAATTTATAGCCTGCTCGTATTGGATTTACACTTCACCATCACAGCCCCACGCAAGAAGCAGCTGTCGCAATGACAGTCCTCCCTTGCTGTTGCTGTGTAAAAAAACAGTATATAATGCCAGTTCTGTTTTAGGACTACGATTACTTAATGGGAGAGCTGGGATAGCTTGCGTGTCCCAAAGTATTTTACAAGCATAGTCTTTATAACAGCACTGCCTCAGATACCCCTGAGCCCCTTTAAAAACAGTAGTAGTGAAGAAAAAATTTCTCTGGTCAGCTAGAGAACAGGAGCACAGGAGACTCAAAGACTTAGATGTTTTAAGACAGAGGTCAAGCTACTGGGGCTCTGGAAGATAGTGGGGAGCAGGAGTTGTATGTTAGACTGGGGGTCACAGGGGCTGGGAAGGGGCCCTGCAGGGGTCTGGTCCAGCCTTCTGTGCAAAGCACAGCCAGCAGAAGGGRTAAGTCCTCTTCTGTTACTTGACCAGCGACTTCACTCTTGCTGAATCAGATTTATAACAGTGCAGTGTGTGCTCAGTGCTCAGATCAGCCAGCTCAGCAGCGGTGAAGTCCCTCTAATGCCACCTCAATGGAAGCTACTTTTTCGCAGTTCCCAGTACAACATGCATGAAACAAGTCACTAGAGATCAAGGCTGCTTCTGTCCCGTTGCTACTTTGCCCTCCCTTTATTTTTATTTTGCCAGCCAAATAGAAATCAACAGTTGCTTTAAGGTATTTAGCAATTTAAACACTTTTTTTGAAACCCCAAAGGTTTTGTATTGGCAGTTTTAATGCAACTCGAAGGACTTCTCCTAAGTTAGCATCCAGCCTGACAGTGCAGTTGTGGTGGGCTAGCTCGTGTGAAACAGCCCTGGGAGCAGAGAGATGGTTACTCTATGCTCGTACAAACTGTGGTCCAGATGATTTTCATATGTGACCAGAGTTTCCAGGTGTTATTGAAAATCAGTGAATTACATCAGGCAAATGTGTTCCAGTAGCTTTGCAGCTAATCTGAAAACTAATTGAAATTAATTTGAAAATACTGAATACTGTACAATCAATGCAAAAATAGTTACATACTTGATTTATTTTTTGTTGTCTTGAAGTATCTGTGATCACATTGCAGTTTCTTCAGGCAGTGCTATCAGATGGTTTATGACATACCTGAATATGATTTTTCAAACTTGCAGTAGGTTGATTTGTCTTGAAATAGTGTGACATGTTCCCAAATCTCATCTGTTTTTTAACTGCATGAGTGTTCAAACACTTCTTTAAAACTCCATGCTGTGACCATACAGAAATGTGTGTTAGAGAAATATTTTCATCAGAAGAAAAACATTTGTTCAAACTTTAGTGGAACTATATGGTTAAAGCAAAGTTATTTCAATATTTACATGCATGTTGGGGGGGGCACAGCCTGTGTTCTGTTTACCATGCAGCCCCTTTGAGGCCTAGGAAGGCATCCTGTGGGCTGCATCAGTAATTTCCGTTATGTCTTCACTAGTAGTAGTAGGGTTAGTGCCCAAGAAGACCTTGTGGAGCCGTTCAGTGTGACGAAACAGGAATGCGGAAAGTGTGGTCTGTAGGGATAACCTCAGGACACAAGGAGCAAAGCTTATTCCATCTTTATGCTGTTTTCTTATGCAAGGATCATGCTAACAGGGCTCCTGGCTGAACCTCCTTCTGGGCCAGAAGAGGAACATTGTAGATAAGGTTCAGGAAAGGCCAAACCCTCTCCGCTGCCTTGTCACCTTCTTTCWCCCAGTGGATAGATAAATCCCCTCCAGCTTCAAATCTTGCAGTCTGCCATCCTTTAGCCTGGAGGAGAGGACAATATTGATAATATTAACAAATCAGCTCCAAGGTGAAACAAGTTTCTCTAGTAATTTAATTTATGCCTATTATWGCAATATCACTATTTACTTGCTTGTGCTCCTTGCCCCCAGTACAGTTATTAGGAAAACAATGAGATCTTTGTTGGTATAAAATGTGTTTTAAATGGACTCTGCTCTCTTTAATTAGCTCCTGGCTGCAAGGAACTCTGTGAACTGTCAGTGAACCCTAGCTGAGAGAATGCTTGCAATTTCTGGCTCTTTGGCAGGTTYGCTAGTGTTTCCTAGTGGTGCTCCTGGCCTTGGAGGTGCCAGATAACGCATACACTGAGAAGTGCATGGATGCTGTCAGCAGAGAGAAGGTTGATGAGCAGGAGTGGAAGCTCTGAAGGGAGCTGCAGAGGGCTGAGGAGTTCAGATGGGGGCAAAAAGAGGAGATGCAAATATGCTGCTATGTAGTGTGGTCTTATGTGTCTGTATGTGTTGGAATAAGGCATATTCTTGACATGTCTTGCACAAGTGGCAATGCTGCTGTTCAGAGGAATTCAATTGGCTGTGTCACAGTGAAATTCTGCTGATGATGCAGCTGTGAAGCATGCAAGCTGTGTGTGGCATAAGCCTTTAAAATACTCGAGCCTCTGTTTGCAAAATGAAGCYAAGATTGGCCTTTTATTAAGTATTTTTCTGGCCTGGCAAAGAACTTCATGGGAGCAACATATCTAATGACACTTCACAATTCAGATTCTGACCAGATAYGCTGCAGATCAGGCATACTTCTTGAGGTGTTGTCTAGAATATTCTGAAAGTTTGCTAAGCATTTCCCTGCAGGAAGGACAAACACCATAAGAGGGTGTAATAAGAGTTTCTCCTGACTTTACTCTTAGTCACCCAAACTCCAGAATGAGTCTGTATGGTGTCTACCATGTTTCCAGTGAGTTAGATGCTAAAGGGCAGGCAAGAAGCCCTGGATTTTCTTATCAGTTCCTCTTRCTTTGTTTCTCCTATTCCATGTCTCTTCTGCTTCCATTCTAAATTCTTACTGAGCTTTCTATCTATGCCCAGTATATAACTCATGATAATCTTGATTGAGGCATCAAGGCGCTATCAGAATGAAAATAAGTAGSCTGAGTGATTAGAAATTTTCTAGAGGACAAGATGACAGGGTGAATCTCATACACCAGAAATTTTACTTTGCATCTTGTAACCCTGGGGAACCCAGGACTTTTTATTAGGGCAGATGTGCTCTGCATTTTCACACATCAATCTTTCATTGGCCTTGCATCAATCATTCACTGGCTTGTGCAAATAACTTCTTCCAAACAATCTTCTCATCAGAAAGAGCCACTGTCATCTGCAGATCTGTTTGAATATTTCATTGTTGCCAGATGATGTTTCTTTGTTGAGGCTTTTTGTGCATTTCCTGGATGACATGGCAAGATAGTCACTGTGCTCCCTGGCCTAATGAGGCTGCAAAGCCAAGGTAAAGCCAAACACTGCCTGGAGCTATGTCCTGGAAAAGCTTTTTCTCTCCATAGTCTTTGCAAGGAGGAATGGGGGAAACTGCTCATAGCAAGCTGTTGTTTGTTACTGTTTCCAGTCTAGTCAATCTTACTGATGCCGGCAGTGTTTGCAGCAAAGCCATGGTCATTCTCAGCTGATAGCTCTTCAGAAGATGGTGAAAGGAGCCCTTGTAGTTGTGATACACCACAGCCATGTGGACAGTGGGCTGCCATGTGGACTTGTGCTCTCAGACTGAGTGTTAATACAGGGATCTGTATACTGCGCAGTACAGTGCACTGTGGGCAGAACAGCTCAGCGGTCTGCCCAGACTGTGTCACAGAATATCAATGGTTTGACTTCTTGCCTAGCTGGTTAAGAACTTTCTACAGCTGTCAGGCTGTCAAAACATCTTTTTGCACAGCTGAAGCACTCAGACATGRGCCTCTGTAGTCTTCTGTTGCATATTCTTTGGCCAACAGGTTAAAGATACAGATCTGAAAGCCTAGCAGCCCAATGCTCCAAACAATTCAGCATGATCTTAGGGAAATCTCTCTATAAGGAATGAATATACTGTAGGTATGTACAGATAATTATCCTCAGTCTTCAGTGAAAAACAACATCCTGACCCTTTTAACAAGTAGGTTTCAGCACAATGCCTGTTTACCTGCCTGGAGTTGAGAGAGAGACTTCAGGTTTTGCTATTGGAGAAATTACTGGTTTTATAAAGCAGTCCAATGTAATGCCAACTCATAAGTTATTTAGTACATGTTGTATGCTTGTTTTGGYGACCTACACTTTCCTGAAAGTGTATTAATCCACAGGTGACACTAACAGATGATTTGCTTTCTGAAGGCACGATGGAAAGCTCTTTGTGCATGGCCTCAAAGAGGTCAAGTTTGCCTGAGTATAGGTGAGCATAGATGAGAAGGGGCTTATCTGAGGTGAAGGCTGGTGAAAATTGCTAGCTACCCAATGACCTCTGAAAGGGGTCATTGCTAGCTGTCTGTGGGAGACCAGAGTGAGCCAACTAATCCAAGCATTTTAAAACCAGAACTAAACCCATTCAGAAAGTACATCAATGGTGTAATAAACAGTAAATGCTTGTAAATTGAGTTTGCATATATCCAGTTTAGGCAATATCCTAGAACCAGTAAGGTTGGAAGGGACCTCTGGAGATCATCTAGTACAAGCCCCCTGCTCAAGCAGGGTCACCTAGAGCACGTTAGACAGGGTTGCATCCAGGCGGGCTTGAAGATCTCCAGAGAAGGAGACTCCCCAACCTCTCTGGGCAACCTGGTCCAGTGCTCTGTCACTCTCACAGGGAAGAAATTCCCCCTCACGKTCAGGCAGAACTTCCTGTGCTTCAGTTTCTGCCCATTGCCTCTTGTCCTGTCACACGGGACAACTGAAAAGAGTTTGGCCCCGTCCCCCTGACACCCTCCCTTCAGGTACTTGTATATGTTGACAAGATCCCCCCTCAGGCTTCTCTTCCCCAGGCTGAAGAGGCCCAGCTCTCGCAGCTGTTCCTCATAGGGCAGGTGCTCCAGCCCTCGGATCATCTTTGTAGCCCTACGCTGGACTCTCTCCAGTAGCTCCATGTCTCTCTTGTCCTGGGGAGCCCAGAACTGGACGCAGTAATCGAG
>NW_028186457.1:3787986-3797812 GCF_003343005.1 Rhea americana
CAACTCTCCAGCCTGTCCAGGTCTCTCTGGCAGCACAGCCCTCAGGTGTGTCAGCCACTCCTCGCAGCTTGGTATCATCAGCAAACTTGCTGAGGAGGCACTCTGTCCCCTCATCCCGGTCACTGATGAAGCAGTTGAACAGGATGGGACCCAGTACTGAGCCCTGGGGGATGCCACTAGCCACAGGCCTCCAGCTGGACTCCATGCCACTGATGACGACCCTCTGAGCTCTGYCTTTCAGCTGGTTCTCAATCCACCTCACTGTCCACTCGTCTAACCCACCCTTCCTGAGGTTATCTGGGAGGATGTTATGGGAGACAGTGTCAAAAGCCTTGCTGAAGTCAAGGTACACAACATCCACTGCTCTCCCYTCGTCTACCCAGCCAGTCAGTCCATCACAGAAGGCTCTCAGATTGGTTAAGCAGGATTTCCCCTTGGTGAATCCATGCTGGCTWCTCCTGATCACCTTCTCCTCCATATGTCTGGAGATGACATCCAGAATGAGCTGTTCCATCCCCTTTCCAGGGATGGAGGTGAGGCTGACTTGGCCTRTGGTTGCCTGGGTCCTCCTCCTTGCCCTTCTTGAAGACTGGCCTGGCAACAACATCTGCTAGCTCCCTCAGCACTTGTGCATGCATCCCATCAGGTCTTTTGGATTTGTGGATGTCAAATATAGTGCCCACTCACTTCTCAGTGGAAGGAATATRGTATTTATCAGAGATGCTCATACTGTAAGTTTGAGATCATCAATAAACTCTTAAGATTAACTCAAGATTGCTAATTTTCGGTAACAGCAAATAGCCTCTGGAGGAACAGCATGTTAACTTCACCTAGTAAACTTCACCTAGTGCATCAGTAAATTAGAAATGAAAATTAACACCACATTCCTATGCTCCTGTGGCCTCTGATTCCCCTCCCCCTAAAATTTACAGTGGCCCCTTTAGGTTTATGTTGAACTTTGTTTTACCTTCTGTGTGTGCATGCTCACTTGCTCATGTTTCTTCAGTCCCGTATTATTGCAGTAGAAAAGGCTGTGGAACCAATTGCTGAAATGTGGTCCAGTTTATGGTTCATAAAGGTCTTTGGGAAACCATTTTGTATGGAAAATATGATATAAATATGGGCAGCATATTTATTTCTTTTTCTTAGCTTTAAAATTACACTATTAAGGTGGCAAACCTATCAAATTGTGACTTTGCTTACTGAAGCCTTGTCTACCAAAAGGCTCTTAAGCAGATGCTTAGAATTAAGCAGATGATTTACTCTTGYGTTATGTAGTTCTTAAGCACCGGCATAAGTCTCACTGAAGTCAAGGCAAGCACATTAAAGTTAAGTGTATTCTTAAGTGTTTTCTTAAATCAAGGCCTAACTCTACCTATTTTGATATCCATTTCTAATTCTGAAAAACAAGTATGTTACAAGAGGCAGTGGCATCTCAACTTCTGCCTTTATTTAATAAGTTAAATCATGAATCCTGAAGCAATTACATTACTACTTTCGT
This sequence comes from Rhea americana, assembly GCF_003343005.1. NCBI lineage: Eukaryota > Metazoa > Chordata > Aves > Rheiformes > Rheidae > Rhea > Rhea americana. Next base: position 3,789,488 of record NW_028186457.1, read on the forward strand.
TTTACAATTAATCCAAAGTTTGATATGTCTTTCTATAGGATTAATATCTTAACACCAAGGTAATAGGTAGTATGACATTTAATCTCTTTGATTAAATTCTGTACTAAAAATGTCCCATAAATAAAAAACAATTGAGGCAATCATAAATCATCTTCATTGTTGCAAAGTGATAGATTTAGTGATTACAGAGGGTGAAAATCTCATGAGCCAATTAAAAGCTATAAGAGCTTTTTTTTTCTTCCACAGACTTAAAAGATGTGGCTTACAGTGCTTGTGTTGTTTTCATTTAATCAGCTGATTTTGTATATATAATTGCTCATTTCACTTTCTGGGAGAGATGACCAGATCCACATAGGGATTTTGTATGTTTACTTCAGGTTATCTAGTATGTGCCTCCTATGGGCTCAGCACTGTGGGCGTATTGAATGTATTTTGGGGTTAATAGTCAGGATCAGCATGCTTTGCCACTGACTTCCACTGTGACCTTGGGCAAGTCACAGTAGGCCAAATTCTCAAAAGCTCAGCATCAACTATYGGAGCCAGCTCAAAATGCCTCAGCTACAAAGCACCAAATTAATATGGATTGGATGCAGTCCAGTGGGCTGTGTTTTTGAGTATTTGTTCCAAAGCACCACAAGGGAGGTGCTTATCAATGAGCTCTTCAGAAAATCTGCATGCAGGAGCAGGTCCCAGACCTCCTGAGGCTGCACTGTTCTTCTGATATGAACCTGGAGGGTTCAGTTCTCCCTGTGAAAAAGAGCAAAAGATGATACCCAAACAGAAGGGTTTCACTTTGCACAGTAGGGCACTTTATTCAGTTAGAAAATCCTATTTACCACTGATACGGGTAAAGCTTTTTCAATTGTAGCAAGTAAAGAATATTAGCCAAGTAACAGAAGAGGAATAATGTGGACATGGCAGAAGTTACTAGAGGCTTCAGGAGCTTCATTTGCACTTTCCTGGATCCTGAAGTCGGTACTGCCCTTTGTAACTCTTTACACCAAACTATCATTGCCAGGAAACCCATCCAAGTTCACAGGCTGCAATTTAGAGTCCTACTGTGCTGTTGGCTTAGTTGCCTTGCCCCCAAGTTTAGGGATGGACAGAGGGCTGCTGTGCTGTCTAATAGACTTTGCTAATAAGGCCCAAGAGCCAAACCGTYCTTGAGATTAAGGATTACAATGAAAGGTTTTCTGTGGAGATGTGTTGTTAATATAAAAGGCTGCCAGCAGTGAAGTTCCCCATGGTGCAGTCTGTAGGCTCTTCTAAGAATTTAGGGAGATTAAGTTCACGTAAATCCTCTGAAGCATCTGCACAACCCACAAGTGATTTTGCYGAACAGTTCATCGGTTGAAATCCTCCAATTCTGTTTGTTATGTTAAAAWTTGTATTGTAGTGTCTGTGAAAGTGACAGGACCCATAGGGCTGGGAGCCCCAGGTTTCAGACTAGGGAAATGTGCAGAGAAAGTCTTGTGGGTGCCGCAAATGCCTTACAAGGACCTGCTATTAGTGCTTTTGCTGCAGACCTTTGCTATGAGCAATTCCACTTCAGTCTCCTTAAATTCCCTGAATCTTGGGAGGCCTGTCCTAGGGAAGATTCATAGAAGGTGGAAGCTTGCCAACAGACTGCTAGATCACATCTTGAATTGATTTTTAAAAATTTTAGCCTGTTTTCCTGAAATCAGTTAAACATGGTCTGGTCTTACCAGTTCTTTTCACAATGACTTCCAACATATTTTTGCAGGAAAGCTTCAAAAAGGAGAATGATAGGGCATGAGGCCAGAGGCCCTCAGAGGGAGAGTGGTTTTTTTTTTTTTTTTTTTTAGGGGGGGGGGGAAAAAAAAAAAAAAAGGCAAACCTTGGCACTTAAAGTAATGGAGTAAGGTAAGGCCTTCAAACAGCTTGAAGACAAGAACCACCCAGGCCTACTGGTGCCTTTCTGAAACTGAAGCATCTCATTATAGGWTGTTCATCTTCTAGTAGCATCTTTGCTCTGGCTGCTATTAGCCAAAGTTCACAAACAAGGGTACAGAGCTCAGCCAAAATCCTTTCTTGAGAAATCATGATGCAAGAGGTAGGATTTGAAGAGGAAGACACTTAAATGTAGGCTTCTGCCTGTGAGGTAATCATCTGAATTCCCATCATAGAGTAAAGCCTGATCATAAAGCCCTATCTTGGGGTTCCACATGGGACTTCCTCCTGAGCAGTACAACCCATCAGTACCCACCTGTGCTAGCACATGTGCCTTGCAGAGCTCCTGTAGACATTGAGTTCCTCTAAACTATTAATATTCCTGGATGATTTGTGAAACTATTCAAGAGAGCAAAAAGTCCTAATCTTCAATTTACTTACACCCAAACTTTTATTTCCAGCAATTAACATTTTTACTGTGAAAACTGCCAGAAGTTTAAGTTCAGAAGTTTCCTTATGGGAAATTTTTACAAGTTGGGGCAAAATATTCTGACTATTAACCAAAAGAATACTTTTTCACTGAAACTTATTTCTACTCAAAACCCAGTTTTTCATAGGGGAAAAGTTTCAGCACAAAACTATCAGACCTTCCTGGTTATTCARGCTGATTGTGCTCCAGGCAACAACTAATAGGGATGGGGGAATGGGTAGGTATCAGGATAATTTTAGATGTCTGTGACATGACCTGAAGGGAGTGATTAATTTGCACTATCTGTTCAAAGATACCTTATGCACAAAGAAAGAAGCAGCCTGGCACTTGAGGTTAACTGACCAATATTCCCATAATGCAGAGGGTATGGAGTGTGTCTGGGATCTGCAGAAGAAATGAAATAGCTTCTTTTATAACAGGCAATCAGTTCAGTCATCTTTGAAGCCAAGGGAATTCTCCCATCGATTTCAATAGGTTCTGAYTTATATTGTAGGAAAAGTATCCATGTTTGGTAGCTGAGTACAGCTGCTCAATTTAAAGAAAGCAAAACATATCCAACTGCTTTAAAACTTCAGAAGGCAATAGCTTAGAATGGGTGAGCCAGAATGGCTTAAACAGGAAGGAGGAGGAAATTTTAATTTAAGCCTTGATTTTATTTTGCATTTGTTCTACTTCCTTTCCCCTAAGTAGATCACTTCCTCATTTGTTAGTAATAGGGCTGATTTGCACCTAAATATAGTCCATACAGCAATACAGAATGCCTTTTATGTCACCTGCTTTCACTCTTGTTAATGTACCTTCTATATTCATACATAATCTGGGTTTATGCCCACATGCACTTTCAACAAGTACATTTCCAAGGTTGATATAGGTGAGTATTCAGTCACTTCCTTGWTTGCATGTCTATTGAGCCTGGTGCCTGAAAGATGCTGAGAACATCAATATTTACTACCACCAGTGGCAAGTGTGGCAAGTTCAGGTGTAGACCTGAACTACTCTTAAGGTTTTGATCGTATAGTTTGTTTTGTGCAAGGGAACTGCTGTTACCACAAAAACCATCGCTAGGGTCACATTGTAGGATAGGGGTAGCATTTTAGCTGGTATTTAGGGTTGATTTAGAGGTTGTTCGTGGCTAGAATCAGTCTGAAGGCTTAACTTGCATTTTTTTTCAGACTTCGTTTAATTCAGAAGTAGCAGACTAAGAAAATGTTATCRCATCTGCTTTACATGCTGAGCATCCTGGGTTCAAGCCCCAGTGAAACCAGCACCAGTGAAGTCTTAGGGAGGCTGGACTAGATGATCTCCAGAGGTCCCTTCCAACCTTAGTGATTCTGTGAAAATGAGGTGCAAAGCAGAAATCAGAGCAGGGACAGCTRGTATTGCTGGCAGTAGCCTGCTTGAGCTGGAACCTTGAAGAATGGGTGAAAGCTCCAGATGTTGTACAACATGTTATTCAGCAGTGTAGCAGAACAGCAAATTCAAGAAAGGATGTGCTAAAGAGAAAAGGTGTTTGCTGGACACATGTCAGCTGATCAGAACGCAGGATTTAAGGATATTCTAGATCGATCCTATCAGTGTAGGCAGCCTTGAGGACAAACATCATGTTTCTGTATGTACTTGGAAATATCCTGGAGCAGTAGGCTCCAGTCACAGCCGGAGCTTTCTGGGCTTGACAATAAATATGGATAATACTTAGCATTTATCTGCTGAGTTCAGAATTACTGAACAGAAAATGTTTGCTTGCTCAGCTAATAAGAAAACAGAAGTAACACTAGCAACTTCCCCAACCATTTGCATCTTCACAATGTAATCCGAGGTTCCAGTGCTCTTGGTCCTGCTGTTGTGTAGGCTTTTTTTAAGCTATCAAGTTCCTGTGATTAATAGGTGAGGAAATCTTCCCCCCTTATGAGGATCCCATGAGCAAAAAACTAGGACTAAGTATATGGAATAAATTGTTCACTCTGAATTATTTACCCAACTCCACTTATTTGTTCTCATTTATTTCCTTTTTACTTAAACTGGATCATTTATCTTCTCTTCTTCCCTTAAAAGATATTTCAAATGTTTTTTAATCATTTTGTGCATATCAAATGCCATTAGATATTACCATCATTCTGCTGCTTGGGAAGCCAACAGATAATACTGTATATGTTGAAGTAAATAGACCTCATTAGCTTTGTTAACTTCATTAATCACTGTCAATAACATTAATGATGCCTACTTTAGCATCACTGTAGGTGTTCAGGAGAAATTCAGTCCATTATTAACTCTGTGGAATTACAGTCCTCTGAAAATGCATCCCCCAGCACTATCAAATTCCATGTGAGGTCAACATTTTCCATGAATTTTTGAAATAAGTTATACAGAAAAAGGCTTTTACAAGCATTTTGAAAGATTRCGAGTTTGATCTTAAAAAGATCTGAGAATCAGGAGGTAAGAAGGACCTAAAAYTGAAAGGGAAGTTAATCAGGATTAAATATCTATTTTTTACTTCAGTTGCTGTACTCCACCCRCTGCCTCATAGGATGGAAGCAACGTTTTAGGAGTGGTGGTCCAAGTCCAAATCTCAAACAGAGCTTAATCACTGTGGATTGAAGTCAAATCTAATCATGCCCAAATCTCAAACAGAGCTTAATCACTGTGGATTGAAGTCAAATCTAATCATGCCCAACCTGAGGTTTTGGGAAGTTTCCAAAATATAGTTTTATTAGCCTCCAATTTATGTGGACTTTACCTTACTGTTTTCTTGCCTTGGATATGTTTATGGGTTGGAATTTCCCATTTTGGGGGTATGGGAAGATGCTGTCAGACTAGTATGTTAGCTTAAAGTTAGACTGCTCAATGATAGCTTTATTTAGTTGATACTGGAATATGCAGGCCCAACATGATGGAGTTAATTTTGTGTATGGAGCTACAGAAAGCTGAAAGATTTTCACTAGTTTTGCCCTTTTTTCACAAAACGTTGATTTAAGTTTAACTGTATAACATTTCTAACTGTCCTACTCTCTCTTTTTGCATTTTCTGGTAATTTTAAAATTGAAAAAAGCGTATTTAATGTCACACTAATACCATTATCTAATTTTGGTGCAATTCTTTTTTCTATAGATTTACCATTCTGTTTTCTGGCAAGGCTTAGGATTGGCAGTATCTAAAWTATCTTAAAGATAGGTCTTCCAATAAATCTTTGTAGCTAAAAGCAGGAACAGCCAATGATGTCATAAGTTCTGCAGCTAGACTTAATCTATTCACACAAATAGACACCAGCCTTCTGTCTGTAGTACCCAAATCTTCCCCAAGTATGTCAGCTTCTCCTTAGTTTTCCCACTCCCACAACATAGAAGCAGATCAGTTGCTTATTTCAAAAGAGCTGATCTTAGATAAATTCAGTTCTTGTATTTCAGCCCCAGTTACTCAGTGCTTGGTGTTAAACATCTGTGTTGAGCTTGAGGTTCAGTCTGATTCTTCCTTTGATAACAAAACGTGAAGCATCTCCAATGTGACRTTCCCTCAGTCAGGCAGCCTTAAAGCACTTCCCTAGTTTGGATGCTTTGCAAACTAAGACATTTTTGTTCTTGCATAATTAGTAGGCAGATTCAGGGGGAGAGAGGAAAAAAGGAGGAAAAAGAGCAACAAAGATACGTTAGAGCTTTGAGTAGTGACTTGGCTGAACCTCTGTATTAGGTTCCCTTAAACTGCTCTGTGGCTAACTTCCTGGGTTCCTTCCAGTGACTAATGCTTAGTATTAGTTTAATGGGCTGTAGCCACTGATACAAAAATCCCCCTACAAAAAAAAAAAAAAAAAAATCTATTCAAGAGCAAACTAAAACTGAGCACAGCAATACAAAATAGCATGCTTTTCTTGGCTTTTCCTTTATAGCCAGCCTCTTTCTGATCTTGCTGCACTTCCTTTATTTAAGAAATGTGGGTTTTCCTGTCCCCCCTCAAAGAACATAGATGTTATAAGTGCAGGCAAATTTCTTTTATTGGTGTGTGTGGCAGGTTTGGAGGTGAGAGGCTATCACTGAAGGTCACTGGGAGGATCTGGAATTATAAAATCACAGGGAGCTCATTAGTTTTGCCAAGTATCAGTGATATTTGTTCTACAGCAGTCTGGTACATCAGCCTGAATTTCTAAGGGACAAAGCTATAAATGAGAGCAACTCCATTATTGCAGGACTTTATGGAAGTCTTTGAGGGGTAACTAAGAAACTATTTACATTGACCTTTACAGTACTGTCCTGAGGCTCAAAACAACATGGTTCTTTCATTGCCTCTAAAACTGTTGCAATATTTTGCGCTATACCAGGGCGAGAAGGGAGCAAGTTGCTACTTAGAGTGAAACACTGAAGGGTTTCCGGGTATAATGCCTCAGATTCAATGCTTGCTGGTGGCTGGGGACTATTTTCAGCCCTGCTCGGGTATCGTGCTCTTGTGCTCTGCATAGGAGCCACATTGCCATGTGTTACAGTGGTGGTATCTGCTCATTTTAAATTTGAGTATCTGATATGGCAGGGCTTTGTTGCATCTCCTCATTCCATCTCCAGGAGTAAGATGGTTAACTTTATAGAGAGAAAAGGAAACTAAGGTGTATGGACTGTCCCTCTTCCTTCGCTGCTGTTGAGGTGGAGGGGAGGAGGTGCAGCTAAGCCAGATCACAGCCAGAGTGAAAGCAGAGATGCAAGGAGATCAGGCTGGCAGGCTTTCTCTTGAGCTRGTACAGAAAATCAGTCTACAGTGTCCTTTCTAACTCAGCAACAAAGTGATCTCATACAGTAAATGAAATCTTTTTCCCTGTGTAAATCACCAAAGTCGTCTCCTCTTAGGGTCTCCTCTCCGGTTTTTTGTTATTGTTGTTTGGTTGGGTTTTTTGCTATTTCTCTGCCACTTGAGTCTTATGACACCTGCTGGGTTTCCTCTCCACAGCAGCTTCCTACCCACCTAACTCTTCCTTGATGTCCAGGCATAGAGACCTGTGGCACTATCCCATCAGAGCTTCCCAGAAGTGATGGTCAGTGCAGTCAAAAGGAAGAAAACCTGCCTGGGATGTTCTCTCACTGGCAGTCAGAGTGCAGCAATCCCAGTAACCGTATCCACTTCTACCTTCATCTCAGAGAGGCTGTTTTGGGAGAGGCATAGCAAAAGGGAGGAGGAAACCCTTGCCTGTGTGGATGGGGAGGAATTTTGCCAAGCTCAACCAGAGTGGGCCTTGGAGTCCTATTGCTGGAGATGTAAAACTCGGTTGCTCCTTGGCTCAGCGGGGCAAGAGCAGATTCYTTGGGCAGCCTCTGGAGACACAGAAATCGGGTTAGGTTTCAAAGATATTAGCTCTCCACCAGGGCTTATTCCCCTCACAGAGCCCTCTTGTGCATGTCCCTGAGGGAGCTCCCTTTCTAAGGCATGACTGAGTGATGGCTCGAAAAGCATGTGTGTTKAGTATTTTGGCTGACACTTGCATATTTGAAGCTGCTATATCCAAACTTACAAAAAGCACACAAGTAGTGAAAACAAATCCCTTTTGGGTACCTTCTGAGTCTTGCTTTGCCTTCTAACTTTCAGGGTGTATTTGGGCATGTCTTGCAGCTTATCCTCACAGCTGTGAAAAAAAAAACTTTAAATGAAAGCTGAAGGTTGTTTGGTTCAAGAGTGGGGGCTTTAAAATAACAAAAAAATATTTTTTGAAGAATCTTAAACTCCAGAACATGAATACTACCAGCTGAATTGGATATGTAATGCTATTTTTCTCTCATCTTAGATTTGCCTAGGAACATTCAGACTCTCAGCTGCATTTAAGTTTCATCTTCAAGAAAAATGTTARTTTCTTAATGAAACATAATTTCCAGGGACAGCCCTTCAATGTGGAATGTTTCTGAAAGGACAAACTGGAATGGCTATTTTTTTTTACCAGGTCTGTTGAAATATTGTTC